>NC_143555.1:32760000-33060000 GCF_054136105.1 Typopeltis vanoorti
CACCCCCCCCCCTTTTTTTTTTACCCCCTTCTATCCTCACGAAACACATCATACCCTTCCATCTCTATTCCTGTCAGGATGTCATCCTCTTCCAACCATGTCTCACTTATTCCAACAATCTTTGGAATAAATGAACAGATGCAATGAGTGCAACCATTTCATCTGCCTTGTTTCTTATACTTCTAGCATTTGTATACAAACAGAACAGCTCAATTCTGGATCTACAGCTAGTTCCACTAATACCACTCATTTGATGTGATCTCTCCATGCTTGACTGGGGCCATTTCCATTTCTGCTTATTCATTTTAGAACCCTCGAGTTCCAAATGTTTCCTCTTGATCCCAGGTCATCCCATTCTTTTCCTGTCTACACATGCTCTCACATCCTCTTGGAACATCCACCTTTCTCACACTGTGCACCCCTGTCCACCCTGAGCCTCCCTGTTCCTCTTACACACCCATTCTCTCATTTTCTATACTCATGCCACTCACTTCCCCATTCATAACCACCTCTTCAATCTCTCCTGCTCTTTCACATCACTTCCCACTTGATCTGATTCATTCTCTCTACTCACTTCTCTACCTTCCAGCAGCAGTCTTTCCAAGCGACTCACACCATAACTATTGATATGTATTCCTCTGGAAAATTTTCTAATATGGTTCTGTTACTGCTTAGTTCGTTTAACAGTTTTTCAAAGTAATTACTCAAGACAGCTAGGATATCCTTATCTTCAGTTTTTATGTCACCTTTATCATCTTCAATTCCTTTTACAGTTCTCTTTCCTTCATTTCTATGCTTCTTCAATTGCCTCCAGAACATTTTGCCATCTTACTAATATTTATTTTCTATATTTTTACCCAAGTCTTACCATGATTTTTGTTTACCTACCTTTACACACACACACACACAGTTTAGCTGTTATGTATTCTTTTAGGGCATCTGCCAACTTATTTGCTAGGATCTTTTGGTATGCTTTCTTCTTTTCTAGGAATGCTTCTTTAATTTCTTGCGTCCACCATTGTGTTCTTATTTTTCCATCTTACAGACAACTTCACCACATACCTTCCTAGCCGAATCAATGTCTTCTTCAGCATTTGTTAATAACTCCAAGTTTGGTACTTGAAAACAAGAACCAAGGTTTGGTTCTTGTATTCAATTTGTTTCATTTTTTCTTCAACAATGTTTGTATAGTCGAGTCTACAATTTACTGGGAAAAGTTGCTCAAGTTTAATTCTTTTTAAAAGTTTCTTACATAATGTTCTTTTCAATGTGATAACCATTTCTATCCTGCTCAGTAATAAGTAATGGTCACTTCCTATTACAAATACTCTGTAGACTCTTGTATCCTGAAAGATCATGAAGATATCACAATCAAGAATGATGCAGTTCATGAAGCTTTTCTTCTTTTTTGTGTCATCTCTCAATGTGTACTTCTGCACATTTTTATGTTGAAACATGGTATTAGTAATGATTAGTGTGTGTTCTGAGCATAAGTCCAGTAAATACTTACCATTATTAATAACTTTGCCATTTTCTCCAAATTTTCCCAAAATTTTTCAATGTGCCTGGTGGGATTCATTTCCAACTCTGCTGTTCAGATCTACAACAAGTTCCACGTTTTCCATTTTCTTTATTATTATTATTATCAACATTTGACCTCCATGGAGTCAGACTCATCGTGGGGAAGGACTCACTATTGCATATAATGCTCATCCAACCATGTCTTAACTGATTCAATGTGTCCACATCCACAACACACTCGTGCGATGCATTCCACTCACCAACCACCCTCCATGCAAAGAATCTGTTTCTCACTCCTTTGCTCACACCCTCCTTATACAGTTTCCAGCACTGGCCTCTTGTTCTACTCCCCTCTCCCATGCTTATATGTCTCAATCATTTCCCCTCCCCTCTTCCTCCTATTCAATATCTGTGCACAATAATCCATACGAGGACTGATCAAGGCCTTATACTATGGAATCATAACCTCTCTATTTCTGCATGTCAGGGGTCTTCACATCATTGCCATTATTCGATATGATGTCTTCACAACTCGTGCAATGTAGCCCCTGAATTTAAGGTCCTTGTCCACCATCACTCCTAGATCTCTCATCTCCTCTATTTCTGTTAAAGTTTCCCCGCCAAGTGTATACTTCTATATCCCATCGTTGCTTACCAAATATCAAAACCTTACACTTGGCAACATTGAACTGACAGTTCCGTTTACCTGCCCATTCATGCAATCTATTCAAGTCCTCTTGTAAGGCATTAACATCAGCCTGACTGTGCATTGCTCTCCCCAGTTTTGCATCATCCGCAAGCAGCTGGATGTTGTTGTTATGTTCCATCGAGTCGTTTTTGACTCTCAGTGATCCTATGAACATACGTTCTCTACTTAGATCTGTCCCTGACCATGACTCTCAGAATTTCCAAGCGCACTCCAGTTGCTTCTTTAACTCCATCCATCCATCTAATTCTTGGTCTTCTCCTGCTTCAATCAACTTTATCAAGCATCATTATCTTCTCCAGACTATCGTTTGTTCGCATAATATGTCCGAAGTATGACAATTTTTGCTTGATGATCATAGCTTCGAGAGAGCAATCTGGCTTTATTCTGTCCATCACTGATTTATTGGTTTGCTTTGCAGTCCATGGTATTCTTAGTAAGCATCTCCAAACCCATAATTCAAATGCATCTATCTTCCTTCTTTCACTCTTTCTCAGGGTCCAACTTTCACATCCATACAGTACCACAGAGAATACCATTGCTTTCATGATTCTGATGTTTGTTGGAAGGCTAATATCTTTAAAGATCTTGATTAAATTTGTCATTGCTTTCTTTCTGAGTAATAATCTTCTAACTTCTTCAGTACAATAACCATCTTTATCAATTAATGATCCTAGGAGCACAAAATAATTAATTACTTCCATTTTCTCCCCATTTACTTCAAAATCATTAAGTTCACATGTTACCATAACTTTTGTCTTTTTGAGGTTAAGTTTAAGACCATAATTAGCACTTTCTTAAAAATAAATACAAAATTAATAACGGAAAAACTCATGTAAAAAGATTATTTAATAGCATGATTTTCACCTGTGTGTGTCACAGGCATCTTCAGTACATTTTAAACTCAAATTAAACAATAACTGACAATTCCAAAAAGCGCCACCTAAGTAGCTAGTGTAGGATAACTAAAAAGGTCAATGAAGAATTTCCTAACAAAAAAAAAAACTATATATACAATAAAAAGTTAGGAAAGATTAGCTGATTTATAAAGTACTATCTCCCATAAAGGGGATAGATGTAAACCATCGGATCTGTTTAAGTTAGGCGAGTGAAGTAAAGTTTCACATGTTTCTTTATAAAGCCGTTCCATGAGGAACTGACTTTTGTGAAGGACTCTTGTCTTTTTCCAATGAACTCTATGTCTATGTCTAGTGATGATGGCATGTTCTGCAAGTCCAGACTGTTCAGGTTCGAGGTATTGAATATAAGACTGGTGTTCTTCTAGCCGAATAGAGGCAGATCTTCCTGTTTGTCTGAAATAAGATAATCCACAAGAGCAAGGAATCTGGTAGACACCTGGATAATTAAGATGTGGAAGCTTGTCCTTAGGAGAAGTGAGAAAGGTGGAGATTTTTCTGAATGGTCGAAAGGCAACAAAAATATTCAGTGGTTTTAAAACGTTTCCTATACGTTCACTAATGCCTTGATTCCATAAGGGATAGGAATGCACGTTATTTCTTCTATATTTGAAGAGGAAGACATATTAAAACTACTCAAAGCTCTTTTGATGAAGGAATTCTTATATACATTAGATGGAAAGAAAGAAGTAATATATTGCAGTTCTTTCTGTAATAGATAGTCTGAAGAACAAAAGGAGTGGACCCGATGAACCATTGTTTTAATAGTTCCTGCCTTTTGACTGGGATGGTGATGAGATTCAGCATGGATATAATGGCCTGTATGAGTATTCTTTATATAGACTGAGAAATGTAGATTACCATCTGGTTGACGAAGAATTGAAAGATCTAAAAAGGCTAACTGCTTATTTGATTCTACTTCCAGGGTAAACTGAATCCTAGGATGAAGTGCATTTAACTTAGTGAGAAACTGTTGAGGTTCATCAGAAGAGCCATTCCATATAGCAAAAATGTCATAGACATATCTGAACCAATGAGTAGGTCTGGGAGAAATGTTGTCAAAGATACATTGTTCAAAATGTTCCATAAAGAAGTTTTAGATAGCAGGAGAAAGAGGATTGCCCATTGATGTTTCTTCAATTTGTTGATACAACTTATTTTTAAAGGAAAAATAACCAGAACGTATTACAAAATCAAATAGTTTTACAATGTCCGAAGGAAATTCCTGTTGTAGTAATTCAATGCTTCCAGATAAAGGAACATTTGTAAATAAAGAAACAACATCTAAACTGATCATGATATCCGAAATATCCAAATGATGATCTGAAATTTTATTTTTGAAATCCAAAGTATTTTTTATATAAATATCAGTTCTTCTAGTTGAAGAAGTGAGTAAATTTGATAAAAATTTTGAAATTTTGTAAGTGGGACAACCTATACAATCTACAACTGGCCTCAACGGAATGACTGGTTTATGAACTTTCGGAGAAGATTGGTAGAGCCTCTGCTACTAATGGCTCACGTAAAAAGTAAGCAAGTTTGAGCATGGTTAGTAGTTGAAAGGGGATCAATCGTTCAATGCTGTTGGCACAATCTCCCCTGATGAGTCTTTGGACTCCCTGGAGGTGTCATATAATAATAATAATAATAAAATAATAAGAGAATTCGACCGAAGGGTTGAAACTTTGTGCGAGTTGAGCCCACCCATGCGATATGGAAGCGGTACACAAATGGTAATGAGAAGTTTTGTTGGAATGATAAATGGACAAAACACCACCTCATCATGAATGTGTTAAAACTAAGAAATATATTAGGAATGTTGTTATGGCAGTTTCAGATAATATGGAATTCGGTTGAAGAGAATTAGCATTTCAACTTAACAACTGTTGGGTTGCCTTTGTCATTGGGCTGCACAATCTTTTATCAATACAGCACCAATCATATGAACTACTTCATAGCTGCTCTGTCTCTACTGGCCTACATTGCTGTCTGTTTCGCACTCTGCTTTCGCTTCTCATTGGTCATTCATGAAGAATTGTTCATTAGAAATCTCAAGTCATATAAATTACTGGCAATTTATGAAGAGAATTAGCATTTCAACTTAACTGTTGGGTTGCCTTTGTCATTGGGCCAAACGATCTTTTGTAAATACAGCACCAATCATGTGCATGTCCTCCCTCATAGCTACTCTGTCTCTATTGGTCTACCATTGCTGTCTGTTCCGTACTCTGCTTTCACTTCTTATTAGTCATTCGTGAAGGATTGTTCATTACGTATCTGAAGTCTTATAAATTACTGATAATTTTGCTTCAAGTAATGAGAAAGAAGATGACACTATTTGAGTAGATGACTTTGATGATGCGCAGAAGGAAACTGTTCTCGAGGCCAGAAGCAGTAATAGTGAACAGGAGATTCTTGATAAGTCATAACCATTTTAAGATTTTTGTTGAAAACTTTATTTTCCAAAAATCCCCACATATACCTTGCACCATGATTTTTTAGCTTTGATTTTGGGGAGTTATGTTTGAGTAAATACGGTAATGTTGTAAAATGTAAGGTTATGCACTTCGGGTTAAAAAGATTGCATATGGTGTATTACACTGATGGTATTGGATTGCAAGAAATTGAAGATGCTAGTGACGTGAGGATAATCATGGACAGAGTTGAAGTTCAGAGGACAATGTTGGATACTGAAAAACATAACACAAACATTATTCAAACATAACTTGCACTTTTTTCCCCAAAATCAAAGCTAAAAAAATCATGGTGTGAGGTATATGTGGGGATTTTTGGAAACTAAAGTTTTCAGGAAAAATCTGAAAATGCCGGCCTGGTTGGCTGAGTGGTCAGCGTACCCGATCTCCAGCCAAAAGGCTGCAGGTTCAAATCTGCCGTTAGCATGGATGTTTGTGATTGTCTGTGAAAATACTAGTAATGATAATGGGTGGTTAGATGGTAATGGTGGATGATGATAGTTGGTGGATTGAGCAGTGGAGACAGAGTTATAGAGTGCCCTCCCTCGATGAGTCATTGGCCTCCCTGGATGTGTTACATAATAATAATAAAACATACTAATAAAGATAAGGAAGTTATTATCCCTTTTTATGAGGCTATGATTTGGATGCATCTTGACTGCTGTGCACAGATTTGATCATCTGGGGATCAGGAAGTGGTAGAGATGATTCAGAGGTGAGTGACCAAGATGGTGACAGGCCAGTAGTATACTCCCTGCGAGGAGAGGTTGGAGGTTTGTGGGGTACAAAGTTTAGTTGATAGGCAGAAAAGAAGGGAAATGATAGAAACTTTTAAGATATTAAAGGAGTTTTATAAAATGGATGCAACTGAAATTTTTCAATATATGACAAATAGAGAACTAGGAGCCACCCATGGAAGTTGTGTAAGAGTGTGGTTAGTAGGGGTGTGAGGACCAGATTTTTGCATGGAGAGTGGTGAATGAGTGAAAAGGAATGCCAGAATTGGTTGCGAATTCCCTGACAGTGAATGGATTCTAGGAGAGTTATGATAGAATTTGCGTGTATAATGGTTAATTCGAGTCTCCCACAATGAGTCTCTGGACTCCATGAAGACACCATAAAATAATAATAGCCAATAACATTCACTAGGATGAAGCTAACATTCTAACTGAATCCAACCTTTAAAAATGCAATACTCAACTAAAAGAAATCAATGCCTTAAGAGCTATACAATGACAAGAATATTGTTATAACCAAAGCAAACAAATTTAATGCTACTGTGATAATGAATCAAAGAGAAGATGATAACAAAATGCACAATATTTTTCAAGATCATTCTATACAAAATCATAGATCAATATCCTACTGATACAAAAAAGAATAAAGTTCATGAATTACTGACAAAAGTAACTTCTTAGCTTGAAGAAGCTATTAGCAAACTCAAGCAGTTTCATGTAAAGCCACCCAAGAATATATGGAGTACCAAAAATCCACAAAGATACATGCCCGATTGTAAACAGTGTAAATAGTCCTTACATACAAACTTGCCAAATGCTTGGCTAAATTACTAGCCCCCCCCCCCCCATAAGTAATTCTTTCTCACTTGTAAAGAATTCTGTTATTAAAAAAAAAAACATATTCTTAAAAACTACAGACAATGATTAGTTTATTACCTCACTATTTACCATTAATTGAGATCCTTGATATATTTAAATTATTTAAATTTTTACATGCAGGTTATTTTACATGGAAAGAAAAAATATACAAATAAAAAAAACAGCCACGTTTTAATTTCTCACCCCCTAGCCGATATGCAAGTAGAACATTAGAGAACCAAGCACTCAACACGACTATGCTCAAAGTAGTGGTTTGGCTCTGCTATGTTGATGTGTTTGTTTATTTGGCCACATGGTCCAGACACATTACACACAATTGCAATGCATTCGAATATTCAAAAATATTTAAACATTCCAAAATTCTACTTCACAGAGGAAAAAAGAATGAAATAGCTGCATCCTTCTTAAATACACTAGTCACACATTCCAGATTGTTTATGATCTTTTTCTATTCATAGAAAACCTTGCATACTGGAAGATATTTGCACAAACAATCCTATCATCAACCAGGTCAACAATATGGTATCATAGAAACTATAACACACAAAGTCAGAGCTATTTGTTTCAATTATACTGCTACTACCACTGAACTCGCCTACCTTTCCCACATTTTTTAGGCAATGGCTATACTCTCCAAAAAACAGGGAATATACTAAATGCTCACTCAAATCCCCTAATACACAAGACCACAGCAAAAATATTATTGTCCTAAACATTCAAAGCACATCTGAAAAGATATCCATAAAGATGTTCAATAAATATCACACCACATTTAAGTCATTTATCAAACTGACGATTCTCATCTGTTCAACCTAAGGACAAATTCTCTGCTTTACCACCTTCAGGTATGAAGTGAATTGGCTTACTGTGGACAGACAAGAAGATCTGTTGATATCTGCCTCAAAGAACATAAAAAAATACATTTAGACCATCATTATGACAAGAAGAAGTAGGAACTAGAAGACTATGCCATGGACACACCTTCACACAGGATCAGATGAAAGAAAATAAAAGTGCTACACATAAGTCATTACAAGTTAGAAATATTATTTATGAAATTGGCAAAACAGCTTTAACACATTCTGCACCACAAATCTCAACAAGTATGACTATATCCGTTTACCAAAAATCTGGGAAACAGTCATTTTAAGATGAAATTAATACATATTAACTCTCACTTTATCTAACAATAGATATGCCAATTAGGATACTTTAGTTCTCTGTGTTGTCCTTTACAATTTTAATCTGTTCCCACTATTAACTAATTGTTGCTGTTTGTGTACTCACTGGGATAAACTGTGTTCTGAAAATACTAGTTTTAAAACCAGTAAAATATCAGCAAATAAGTAAATAAATATATTATTATCTTATTGTCTTGTGAATTAAAACCATTACATTAAAAAAATGTAACATGAACTGTCATAAGTCTTTCTATCCATTACCTTCAACTCTCACTTGAGAATGGCAAGATATGTTTTCTAAGTCATAGGCAATAGAAAATCTTGAAGTTTGGGTCATCTGAGGATTAAAAGGTTTTGTAAATGAAAAAAAGATGAATTAAGCATACTGTCATTAGCAAAGTTACGAACAGGAATGGACATTAGTGGGAGAAGATGTATAGGTGAAAACAGAGCCTTGGGATATTCTGACAGTGATAGATAAACCAAATAAGAGCGAGTGATCCGCCACAACATAAATACTAGTAATCACTAATTAACTAATAGGTAGTGAAGAGGGTGGTTGATCTCTTCCCATCACGAAACACAGCGGTGAAGGCAATAAGATGTTTGAGGCTGCCTTTTAAGCCCTTTTTATAGGAACAAACTGGATGAAATCTTCCTTCAACGCTGCTAGGTAGATGCTGGCTTTTAGTCACTCCATACACATCATCCATCCATCCAATGAGATGGATGGATGGATGGTGTATGTGGAGTGACTGATCTTCATAGTTGAGGCCTCCAGAAAAGCAAACAACAGGAATACATGGCATGGCTTAGTGCGGCAAGTCACCAAGCATCGGAGTGACCATACAGCATCTGTGGATGCCCAGTGAACATATAGATATAGAACTTAGCATGAAACATGTGAAGAAAGAAAAACAAGTAGTTTTACTCTGTGCTGTCTTTTACAGTACAGAGACATTTACAGTCTATGTATAGGGATCCCATTTTTTGAAAACAAAAAACCGGGACACAATAAATTTTGTAGAATTAAGGGTTAAGAGAATTAAATTTTATTCATTAACATCATTATGTATTTTAAAATAAAACAATTAAATATTTATTTGAATTTGAATTATTAATGTAGATGACAAATTTTTATGCATACGTCAAATAAATAGAATTCTAATAACAACACTTAAATCAAATATTAATACGTATTATTATTATTATTATTCAGGCCTCCATGGAGTCTAAAGACTCATCGTGGGAGGTCCTTCCTATGAACATGAAGTCTGTTAAGACTCATCGAGGGGGAGGTCCCCCCCCCTAAGAAACACAAAGTCTATCATACCACTCCTTAAACTCAGTGACCGTTCTCGCTCTCACCACTCCATCAGGCAATGCATTCCATGGTTCAACCACCCTCCATGCAAAGAAGCCACTCCTCACCCTCTTGCTCACAGTTTCCTTTCGTAACTTCCAGGGATGGCCTCTTGTTATCACTCCTTCCTGCTGTTCAATCAAGCGAAAGAACTCTCCAGTGTCAACCCTGTAACCACCTCTCAACAGTTTAAAAGTCTCAATCATATCACCTCTCCTTCTTCTATCCACCAAACTCTGCAGTCCACATTCCCTCAGCCGATCCTCATAACCAAAATTGTACAGTCCTGAAACCATCTTTGTCATCTGTCTCTGTACCCTTTCCAAAGTTAATTTATCCCCTTCAAATCCTGGGGACCAAATCTGAGAACAACAGTCTAAGTGTAGTCTGATCAGAGACTTACACAACGGAATGATAATCCTTTTATCTCTGCAGGTCCGTGTCCTTCTCATAATTGCAGCAATCCTCTGTGTTACCTTCACCACCTTTGCAATATGTCCTCTAAATTTCAGGTTTCTATCAATCATCAACCACAGATCTCTTGTCTCCCCTACTTCCTCCAGTATAACTCCTCCCACAGAGTATGCAGCATCCCATCGATGTTTCCCAAACCTCGAGACCTTACATTTTGCTGCATTAAACTGACATCGCCATTCATTTGCCCATCTATCTAGCTTATTCAAATCCTCTTGCAGGGCTACCACATCTGCACTATTACTAATAATCCTTCCCAGTTTCGCATCATCTGCAAACACCTGAATATCCCCTTGCAATGTCATTGATATAAAGATTAAATAATATAGGTCCTAGTACTGAGTCCTGTGGGACCCCACTTGTACCCCTCTGCTTCCTTGAAACTGCTCCACCATACACAACTCTCTGATACTATCAGACAACCAATCCTGAATCCAGTTGACCAATCAGACATCCAGACCCATGTGCTGCAACTTAAATATCATCTTATCATGTGGCACCCTGTCAAATGCCTTCACTAAGTCTAAGAAAATTGCAGTATATGCCTTTCCCTCATCTAATGTTCTTGTAACTTTATTATAAAAGGCTAGCATATTGCTAAAACAAGAGCGCCCTCCCCCTTCACAAATCCATGTTGACTCTCACAGATAACATTACCCTCATCTGCCCAATGCTGTATGCGGTCCCTCACTACTTTCTCCAAGATCTTAACAACTACTGATGACACACAAATTGGCCTATAATTAGACACTTCCAGTCTGTTACCACCCTTATGCAATGGAACTATCTTACCTTCCTTCCATTCCCTGGGCACCTTTCCCGCAGCCAGATTTTCATTGAAAAGCCAGGTTAAAGGCACTATCAGTTCCCTAGCACATTCTCTCAAAACTCGTGATGAAATACCATCCAGTCCCAAAACTTTACTGACATCCAGAGTACTCAGTATCTGAAACACACTCTCCTCCTGTACCTCTAAACCTCGAACCTGCCCTATCCCTCTAGCATTAAAACTGACTCCTCTAGGATGAAATATTCCTATAAAGTGTTCATTGAAGAATTCCACTATATCCTCTGCATCAGTCACTCTATTCCCATTTTTATCCCACAATATCAATCTTCCACAGTCATTTCTCCTCTTGCTGGCCACATAGCTAAAAAATTCCCTAGGATTGTCTTTGGATCTTAGGGCCAATCTCCTCTCATATTCCAGTTTCGTTTCGCTTTCCTTACCACACTAGTCACTCTTCTGGCCTGTGTCTTATATAATTCATGCATCTTCTCTTCACCTGTCTCCTTATATCGCTTCCATAGCCTCTTTTTTGCATTCAATTCCCGTTTAATATTGTTTGTCATCCACTTTACTCCAAATTGTGTCCTCTTCCTCACTCGTATACAACTTACCATTGCTGCTAACAAATATTCTTTCACAATTTCCCATGCACTAATGATACTCCTGCATGTCTATTCATTTTTCAAGTCAAAACCATATGGTCACTCTCTCTCTCCAACTGGTGGGAGAGATGTCATCTCAGTTATTATCAACTCTTCTGAGGCTATAACCAAATCCAAAACTCTTGAACCTCTTGTTCCCTCTGTTACATGTTGCCTAAGACATTTGTCCCTCAAGAATTGTAGAAATTCCATTCCCCTATTGCTACATGCATCTTCCTCTCTCTCCAATTTATACTACTGTAGTTAAAATCTCCCATAACAATCATTCTTCTTGCACTTGCCAAACTCAGCTGTCTAAACATCTCCTGGTCCCCATCCTCTGTCTCCTGGGTCTGTAGCAACACCCCACTAAATATCCTGTCTTTCCCACCTCTACCTCACACCATATGCTCTCAAAATCATTTATCTCACTGCCTTCCAAAGCCTCCACTCCTAGAGGACATAAGTCGTCACTTATCATAAGCGTACCTCACCACCACGCTTTCCCCTCCTATCCTGCCAAAAAATGCTATACCAGCGACTTCTATTCCTGTTATTATATACTCTTCTGTCAACCACATCTCAATAATCCCAATAATTTTTGGCCAGGCTGATGCTATCTGCGCCCCAAATTCCTCTTCATTATTTCGGATACTCCTGGCATTAGTATAAAGCATATAAATGGCGTTGTTTCTATATCCAGCATTATCCCCTCTAGACTCCACTGGGCTCAGTGTTACCTGATGTCGTCCCTCTTCTCCCAAGTACCCATTCCCACAAGAGGCCACCCCTGCTACCATCCTCCCTGGGACACACTGACTTGTTCAGAATAGCAATCTCTCCAGATGCCTACGTCCTTCCTCATTCAAATGTAAGCGGTCTCTCGCATACAATTCCTCTCTTTCCTCAAACGCACTCCAAGCATCCACATATACCAGTCCTCTTGTCACACATTCTAGCTATTATGTCATTCAATATTGCTGTTCTTCTGCTCAGCTCATCATTATCATACCTAGGCAACACGCACACTATTTTTCCTCTCTCTGTCTTCCTTCCATACAGCCTCAAGCAAAAAATCTCATATCTCTCACTGCCTGACTTACATTACCACTCAAGTCATTTGTTCCTATCATCTCATCCACCCTTTCACCTCTCTTAATTGCCATAGCCACCCTTTCTATTGTTCCACCTGGAAAACACTCCTCACGCATCCTATCTTGAACACCACGGATCACTGAGTCGCCAAACATTATACCTCTTACCATTCCCTCTCTCATACTGTTTCCATTCTCTCCTCTTCTTTCATTCCCATAGGTCTCTTTCATTCCCTCTCCTCTAATGCTATTCTCTCTTCTAGCATTCCCATACCTCTCTCCTACTGTTTCAATTCTCTCCTCTTCTAGCACTCCCATACATCTCTCTCATTCCCTCTCTCCTACTGTTTCCATTTTCTCCACTTCTAGCACTTCCATATCCCTCTCTCATTCCATCTCTCCTACTGTTTCCATCCTCTCATCTTCTAACATTCCCATACCATTCCATCTCTCATAACATTTCCATTCTCTCCTCTTCTGCATAATATCTGAAATTATATGAGAAATAAATTAATTTAATTTAAAAATTAAAAAAATAAAAACAAATTTATAATTAATTTTTAATATATACCTCCTCTCTTCCTTATTCTGCCTCTTTTTGTACATTACAGCTGGTCGTTGCCTGTCCCATTTTACTGCTACTTGCAGAACCATTATTATATTTGGTTGAAGAATGGGTTTTGTGCAAGAGTTGTCGATTCTTAGATACTATATCGAAAAACTCTGAACATGACATGTTTCTGTAATGGGTTTTAACAAGCATGATAGATTTAACTGTGTCCAGTTGCAAGCGATTCCTTTCATTTGTCCATAACGAATTCATCAATGAAAAAATTAGTTCAACAGAAGCATTTGATCCTGGTAAGGTCAAACAAAAACTTCTAATTGAAGCTATTTCACTATAAGTAATTTGTTCCTTTTTAAAATGATCAAAGATTTCTTCCCACCTATCCTCAAGTTTACAACTGACATTATTCCATTCATTAATTTTATACTCAGTTGCATACATTTTAACATGGCTGTGCTCATCAAATAAGTTCTCTTCATTTAAGTTGAAATTTGGTAAGATGGTCTTAATTTCTTTGACACATTCCATTAAATTTTCCCAAGATACAGGTGTGTTCAAGCAAGCCTATTCCATTTTAGTAAATACACTAAACTGATTTTGAGTCCATTCTTGAATATACTGAATTGCAGTGAAGTAGAAATTGGAGATGTTGTCTCTAAATGATGATTCATTCA
Organism: Typopeltis vanoorti; assembly: GCF_054136105.1. NCBI lineage: Eukaryota > Metazoa > Arthropoda > Arachnida > Uropygi > Thelyphonidae > Typopeltis > Typopeltis vanoorti. The sequence continues at coordinate 32,774,020 of NC_143555.1, forward strand.
TTAAACCTTTTTCACAAAGATTTTTCATTTCGATTTTCACTTTACTGGGTAAATTTTTCTTATTTTCATGCAATAAAATTTTCGTAATAAGAATGTCTATCTCTTTTTTTACCTCACAAGCCATAGCATATTCTCTTTCGATTCACTGGATTGCCTCAGAAAACATTTTCATCTGATTTTTTAAAAATAGAAGATAAATGATAGACTTCTTATCACTGAAAAACGTATTCAAAATAGTTGAACATTTATCTTGAGACAAGAAACAGGATTTAAGCCCATCGTACATTTCAATAAAACAAATTAAACATGGCTGCAGTGAAAGCCATCATGTTTTGCTATGATCTAAAATAGTCTTGTATTCAGTTTCAACAAAATCACAAAAAGATTTTAGACTTTCGACTCTGACAGTGAATTGGTGAAAATGCTGGAAAACTTTACACAAAATTGTTTGAATATCTATTGGTAAGATATCAGCAGCAGTTTGTACAGCATTATGTATAATGTGAACTGCACAACATACGCCTATTAATTTTCTGTTTAATTTGTTTTGTAATTTAATAAAAACATTAATTTTATCTTTCCTTTTTAATCCACCAAAATTTGTGTTGGTATTATCTGCTGAAATGCCTATTATTTTATCAGTAATGTTATATTTTTGGGCAGCATTTAAAATGTGATCACAAATTAGATCAGAAGTTTCTCCAGGAAGGCTAGAAAATTCTAATATTTCTGTTGAAATCCCTTTATCAACAGTGAAATACCTCACATTGATAGGTACGATCTTAAGATCAATATGATTAGATACATCTATGGATATGCAACAATATTTTACATTCCTCAGATTTCCAATATTTCACTTTTTACATGTAGTGATAACACATTGGCAATAATAGCCTTGCACTTCGTTTGTGCACATGAAAATTTCTTATTCAAGAATTTTTTTAAAATAGAGGACATACAATCCATAGATTGGAAACTGTGATTGTGTTTAACTGCATGAAAAACAAATGCAGCCTCTTGTGCAACCAACTCCATTTCTTGGCTACCTAACTTTTGATACCCAAAAAATGATGTCAATGATTGACTTGAACATTTTGCAGACACAGTAGACTTGTGCTTTTTTGTATTGACATGGTCAGTTATATCTGCCTTACCTCCGTGGCCAATGTTAAATTCTGCATGGCACATTTCACTCTTGAGCTATCATCACATTCACTGCTTTTTGTTATGAAAATGAAAGGAAAAAGATCCTTCAATTTTTCATTGAAATTACACTTTCTTTTGGGCATTTTGTAACAAACGGTATAACTTTATTAATTTAAAAAATACCATATTCACAATTAATAGAGAATGCAAGAATACGAAATGAACAGTTCAAAACTAGGTTATATCACATACCCTGTAGCAATATAAAAACAATTTAGCGCCCGACGCTTGAAGCTTAGTTCGCATAGCATACGATATCCGGCGGTCCGAAATGTTTCTCAATGGTCGAAAGAAAATCAACTATCGTGGCACGTTAATATTCAAAAACATGTCGACCAATGAAAAACATTTCGGACAGTCGGATATCGTACGCTATGTGAACTAAGCTTGAGACAAAAGATTGCTAAATATTTACGGACGACCAGATAAATGAAATAGATGCCGTGGTTGCGATTAGTTAAACATAAAGTTGGACAACTGTTTCCCTCATTCTGACATCATTTACTCCGGCTGAATGAAATGTGTGGTGTTTTCCCAAAATTCTAACATTCTGGTAATTCGCTGAACTACAAAACAAATATGTCTCTGCTTTTTGTTTTGTAAACATACATTTTTAAAAGCACCCAAAAATATTACGACTTGTACTTATTCTTATCAGAAATGTTAATATTTTTATATTCTAAAAAATCCAGGACATTTAGCATCCCAAACTAAACATATTGGGACACCAGGACAGAAGTAATAAAACCGGGACTGTCACGGGCAAACGGGAAGTATGGGATCCCTATCTGTGAGGGCGTGAATGTATAAAGTGTGAATGAAGGTATTAATACAGAGAAAATAAATGGTTTAACAGATAATAAAAAAGATGAGATAGATGCAATGAGTGAGATTGCACTGTTGAATAGAGCGATACATAGAGCAAAGCGGCAGCTGGAGCGTATGCACAAATGTCTACCGAGTGTACCAGCCAATAAAAAAAAGTATGATAGGAAAAATAAGAGTATGATTGTAATCGTAAACAAAATGAAGGAGCGAGTGCTGTATAGAGATTTGTTAGTGTGATAGTAGAGAATTTGACAAAATCGTGCCAACCTGGTGTGACCATTAAGGAAGTAAGTGAGTCTATTAGGGAGCAAAAGCAAAGAGTGAAAGAAATGATAGTGGTGGCAGGTACAAATGATTTGAAAGGAGATAAAATGGAAATGATAGAGGATCTGAATGAATTGTTTGAGGTAGCAAAAGAAAAGAGTGAGTTAGGATGATTAGTCTTTTGCAGCAGTATGACAGTGAAGAGTTTAGAAGGAGGGCCATAATTGCAAATGACTTTATGTGTGGGCTATGCATGACAAGTGGTGTGGAATTTGTGGACGTGTGGAGTGAGTTCGATGGGCGAAAGGATTTATATAAGATGGATGGTTTGCATTTGAATGGATTCGGTGAGAGGAGACTTGAAAAAGTGTCGCTGAATGAAGTGGATGTGCAGAATCAGGGAAACTAGATTTATTAAGGCGTGGGAGGGGGGAGTAGATATGCAAAATTAGGGAGGCAGTTGAGTGTATGAATGAGTATAATATGCCCGAGTAAATACGGACAACAAATCAGAATGGGATAGTTAGTATAAGGCATCAAGGTAGGGATGGGGCTAATGGGGGTCTGAAATCCATGTACACTAATGCTAGTAGCATTAGGAACAAGAAGGAAGAAATTTCTGGCCATGATTGGCACTTCCAGACCACAGATTATTGGCATTACTGAAACATGGCTGACTGTAGATGATATAGCTAGTGGGATTGAATGTGATGGGTATAGTGTGTTAAGGAATGACAGGGAGAATAAAATGGGAGGAGGAGTTTTGTTGATGATAATTGATGAGCTGCAGCCAAGGAGAATAGAAGTTGAATTGCAGGATAGAGAAAAGAGCACTTTGGGGCCATTTGGTGTGAGATTGAGGGTAGCAGAACAAAATATACAATTGGGTGCTGCTATAGACCAGTTGATGGAAAAGATGGTGGAGATAGTATGCATAAGCAAATAGAAGAAATGAGTGGAAGGAGGGTAATTATAATGGGAGATTTCAACTATGGTAGCATTGATTGGAGGGAGCAGAGGATACATGGGAGGTAGGAATTGGATTTTATGCGGTTATTAAGGGATAACTATCTGTGACAGCATGTAATGGAAAATACTAGGGGTCAGAGAGTGCTTACCTAGTAATTGCATCTGAGGATTTGACTGTAAGGAAAATGACCACATTGCCACCAATTGGTGAGAGTGATCATAGGGTCTTAACTTGGGAGGTGGCTAAAGGTGTAGAATTTACAGTTAAGACAGGGTACATGTGGAATTATCAGGCTGGTAAGTATGACAAGCTTAGGAGTTTGATTGGTTCAGTGCCATGGCATGTAAAATTGCATGGGCTGGATGTTGATAGTGCATGGGAGGCGGTTAAGAAGTGTTTGCAGGAGGCAATGGCTGACTGTACACCTAGAGTCCGAATAATAAATCAAGTAGGGATTAAATGAAGGAATAACACCATTAAGCTTGAGGTGCTAAAAAAGAAACAACTGTGGAGGGAATTTAAGGAGAAAGGTGACCTGCAGGCACATGAACGTATAAAGCCCAGGCCAGAAGGGTAACAAGTGTGGTAAGAAAAGCAAAAGCAGATTATAAAAGAATATTAGCCATGCAGGCTAAAGAGAATCCTAAACAGTTTTTTAGATATGTTGCAAGTAAAAGAAAAAATGTATATGGCAGAATGATTTTAAAGAATGCAGATGGTAGGGCGGTAACTGAGTCAGTTGATATAGTAGAATTACTGAGTGAGCACTTTGCAAGAATATATCATCCAGGTGGTTACATTGCAGAAATGAATGAACCAACAGATTATACGGGAATTGTGGTGAATGAAGTGGAGGTGAGTAGGCGGTTAAAGAATTGTCAGTACCCTTGGCCATTTTGTTTAATTTGAGTCTTGGGTCTGGGTTAGTCCCGATGGGATGGAAAGAGGTGAAAATAGTTCCACTGCATAAAGGAGGTTCCAAGACTGCTATTGAAAATTACCAGCCGATCAGCATATCAGAAATTGTTGTCAAGGTGTTCGAGAAACTAGTGAAGAGAAGAATACAGGATAGATGAAAATGGGATACTGTATGGAGGGCAACATGGTTTCGTGAAAGGTAGATCATGCCTCAGTAACTTGCTCACGTTTTATAACACAGTGACGGCTGAACTGGATAAGGGTAATGGGTTTACAGGGATTCTACTGGACCTTGCTAAGGCCTTTGACAAGATACCACATGGAACTCTAATCGGTAAACTGGAGCAGATGGGGATGGATATAGGGTTGGTGAGATGGATAGGTGAGTGGTTGATGGAGAGATACCAGAGAGTGGTTTATTCAGGAGTGGAGTCCAAAAGACGCCTAGTGACTAGTGGTGTGCTGCCGCAGGGTTCTGTTTTTGGACCATTACTTTTCAATTTGTTTATTAACGATATAGGAAAGGATCTGAGAGGAAGTGTTCACTTGTTTGCTGATGATGCAAAGATGTCAATTTAATGTGGCAAAGTGTAAGGTTATGCATTTTGGGGTGAAAAGATTAGTAACAGTATATCACATTGGTGAAACCATACTCCAGGAGATTGATGAGGGTAGGGATTTGGGAGTGTTGGTGGATAGGGAGTTGGAGTTTATTGGGCACATTGCAAAAGTGGCTAAATCAGCTCATCAAATCCCTCGATTGCTGAAAATTACTTTAACAAGCAGAGACAAACAGGTTATTGTTCCTCTGTATCGAGCCTTGATAAGATCCCATTTAGATTACTGTGCCCAGATATGGGCCAGGGTTTCTTCTCGAAGGGGAGGAGGTGGAGAGGATCCAGAGACGAGTGACCAAGATGATAGCAGGTCTATGGAATGAACCTTATGAGAACAGGTTGAAGATTTGTGGGCTGCAGAAATTGGTTGATAGGCGAAAAATGGGTGATATGATTGAGACATTCAAATTACTGAAGGGTTTCTATAGGATTAATTCAGAAGATATTTTTGGGAATAGGACTGGTTGTGTGAGGACTAGGGGCCATCCATGAAAGCTTGTTAAGAGTGTGGTTAGCAAGGGTGTTAGAGCTAGGTTTTTTACTTGGAGAGTGGTAAATGAGTGGAATAAGCTGCCAGAGTCTGTTGTGGGTGCCATGACTGTAAACGAGTTCAAGGTGAAGTATGATAGATGCTGTGTGAATGTTGAATAGTTGTTCTTGACATGATGTTGGGCCTCCCTCGATGAGTCAAAGGACTCCTTGGAGCTTCCCATAATAATAATAATAATATCTGTGTACTACATTTAGCAACAATTAGTGTAATATAATACTAGAATTAGAGAGAGAGATGACTGGAGCAAAAGATATCGTGAAACATGCAAATGGAGGTGGTCATATTAGTAGACTGCAAGATAAAAGGTGGAAAAAATTAAGCACTGAGTGGATACCATGAAAAGAAAAGATTGCCAAAGAACATGAATGTCCACTCATCTTATGTCTACGAAGATTAAGACATAAGATAAGCGGACATTAGCTAAACACATAACTGGAAAATTAAGGGTGAGGCCTATATCCAGCAGTGGATGGAAAGAGGCTAAAGAAGAAGTAGCGACAACTGGAATGATTTGTTTGTTTTTGGGTGTAATAGCACAAGGACAGCTATGGTCATACTGCACCAAAAACATGTGTAACAATAAAGAGCTTATATAGGTCTAAAAGTATATATAAAAGTTGAAATAGCAACAAAATTTCAAATGAAACAATTCTTAGAAGTATAATATAAGAAGTACAAGGTGTAGTGGTTGAGACAGTTGTAGGTGTCCTCCCACGATGAGTCTTCAGACTCCTTATAGGTGTCAGGAATAATAATAATAATGATATTTAATCAATAATGAAGACAAGAAAAAAACATTGTGGTATGGGAAAAATAAAGACAAACGTAAAAGACGAGTATTAAAACACATGAAAAAATATAAAAGCTAATAAGATTCATAAAATGTACATAAATCTGAAGTTTTTAAAAAGATATTTATAATAATTTACACTATAAAACATATACTTTATATAAGATGGTAAAGATTAATACTCTGTATAAACTTTAAAACCAGGTTGACAGTTGATGAATCTGATAAAATGAGTGTGTAGTGCTTAGACAGATTATAAAAATGGCTAAAATAATGACTGCGCACATTGGTAAAATGAGGGCAGTCAATTAAAATATGAGTGAAGAACAGTCCAGAGTCCTAAAACTCACACATAGGAATGTTATCACCCTTCAGAAATAAGGAGGGGGGTGCGATGACAATGACCTATGAGCAAGCAAGAACAACTTCCTCTATTTGAAACCAGAGTATGCTAGGAGTTTTTGTCTGATAATCTGTGTGTATAGTATAGGCCAGGGGTCGGCAAACGTTTTAGACCATTGACCCCTTTATGGAATCCCTGATCCCCTCACTGACCCCCCCCCCATTTTAAATAAATGTTATAAATAATAAATTTCTCAATTTAAAAATAATAATTCCTTCACCCTTTTACTTCATTACTGCTTCTCGATAAGAAATATTTAAGGAAATTTAAAGAAAATACTGAAAAAAAAATCTTTTCTTTCAGTACCTTAAAAAATTAAGATCCTTGTTTTTCTTATCAGAGTGAACTCTTTCATGATGGTCTTTCATCTTTGCAGGCTTCATGGCATCACCACTGAAAGTCTTTTCACATAATAGGTACATAGGCATTGTTTCATTGGTAAATGAAGGTATAAATCCAAATTTTAAATACTCTTGCGAATACTGTCGGCACTTCTTACTATCAGGGGCCTCACCATTATGGGCACTATAACTTTAAAAAAATTACACAATAAATTCAGAGCTATCAGATCATTGAACACCACTCTGTAGCTATGGGCGATAAATGCGCACTAGCCCTGATCATCTCTGTTCTAGAAGTCTTCATCGGGGAGAACGTGGATAGCCACATCGACCCCCATGGATTGATATCGACCACTTTGCTGGCCTCCAGTATAGGCAGATGGTAGATGTTTGAGAAAAACAGATGACCTTGCTGCAGTATCTGCAGCCTTGTTTCTCTTAATTCCAAAATGGCTTAGAATCCAACAGAAGTGTACATCAAAGTGCAGCTTTCATAGCTGAAAGAGTAAGTACTAAATTGAAGAGATCATCGGATGTTGCTGTAGCTCTAGACTTCTTATTGCCTGAGGAGAACTTTGTGTGTCTGCATATATTATGCACCTTTGGTAGAAGTGGAATCTGATGTATTTTAATGCAACCTCTATAGCATACAGCTCTGCTGTAAAGTATTACATTCTAGTGGGATTTGTGCAGATATCATGTTTTCTAAAACGACAGCAGAAAATCCCACTAGGTCCTCTGATTTTGAGCCATCTGTGCAGACAGACACAAGATCAAAGTATTCAGTTCTATGAGGTGTGGTAGATGACAGTAGAGGCAGAAAATTTCGGTGGCCTGCTGAAGAAAAGCTACATGTCGGTAGGTATGATTACCACAGTGGAAGTGAGTGTGGTGGTGTTTGAGCTAAGTTGTCAATCGCTATTTCTAGAACTTGTAGGAGAGTTTTTATCCTCAAAGCAAAGGGTTTTATGGGAGGTCTGTTGAGTGTTATAGAGATTTTTGCATTGTGGCTGAAAGATAGTTGGAAATGGAACTTTTTCAATTGAAGGGGAGTTAGCCAATCTCATACGGAGGTAGCAGGGTTTTTTCATCTCACATACAGACAAATCGGCCCTTCAGAACACATGCAATTTACAGACAAAAAATACTAGCTGTGGTGGTGGTCTTGGGCAGTAGATGGCACTGATGTAGGTGATTGGTAGTAGTGGAGACGGAGAGTTGTACAGTGGGTGTCCTCCCGCGATGAGTCTTCAGACTCCTTAGAGGTGTCACAAATAATAATAAATGTGGGTACATACATGTTACTAAAATAAAATCCCTGCTCCGGCAGGGAATTTTATTTTAGTAACATGTATGTACTGGAGACAGCTGTTGGTGTCAGAGAGATAAAGGTGGTTTATTTGCCTTGACGTACAGACTAGGATTAGGTGATATGTGAAATGCTCCAGTGCAATTCTGATGGCTTGATGGTGTACAGAGTCTAACCATCAAAGGATACTCTCCCTGGAAGAAGCATAGCCTTGTAACCAATAGTCAAGTTCTGATCTTATCAATGCCACATACAAATGAAGCAAAGAACATGTCAGCATCCCAGAGGGTGAAAGATTAATACTAGGGTGTATATAACATTCATTATAAATTAAAGATGCCAAGAAATTATATTCTTGGTTTTATTCTTTATCCAAGCGTAAGCAAAGTTTGTGCATTAAGTAAACTTCACGCGTGCAAACTTAAGGATGAAAGGATGAAATAGGATGATAAAGGATGATAATGAAATAAGGATGATAAAGGATGAAACCAAGAATATAATTTCTTGGCATCTTTAATTTATAATATAACCAAGTGGAAAAAACTTTCAACAGAATGTTCATTGCTTTACAGCACTTATCTCATAACTGACACATGTTGAGCAAGGAAATTAAGTTTACTGTCAAATATCAGTCCCAAGAACTTGGCTTCTGGTTCAGGATGAAGACCACATTTATGGAAACACACACACACACACACACACACACACACACACACACACACACACACACACACACACACACAGTCTTTTGCTGTGAAAATCTGAAATCATTTAAAAGTGCCCATTTTGAGAGACGGTCAAAGGCTTGCTACAGCTGTCTTTTTGTGACACAAGATGGTCAAGTCATCCACATATAAACTGTTCCTTACTACTGGAGGAAATTGTTCTGTTATTGAATTGACCTTGATTGCAAAATGTGTAACACTTAACAAGGAAACTTGTGGAACTCCCTCTTCTTGGTTATAGGGGCAGGAGAGGACAGTTTCCACTCAGATTTGAAAAGTTCGGTAAGGTAAGTTTTTGATAAAAAGAGGGAGATTCCATCTAAGACCAAAACTGTCTTTCAGTATTCCAAATCTCCAAGTAGTGTCACATGCTTTTTCCATATTGAAGAAAACTGAAACTAGATGCTTGCGTTGTAGGAAGGTAATGGGTGGCTCCAGCCGAACAAAATTATCAGTGGTAGAATTATATTTTAGGAAGCCAGTTTGTGTTCTGAAAAAATGGTTTGTTTCTCTCCAGAAACCATAGAAGCAAGAGTTAACAATTTTTTTTCCCCAAATCTTGTACAAGCAACTTGTTAGAGCAATTTGATAGCAGTTATTTGGGAATTTTGGATCCTTCCCAAATAACTGCTATCAAATTGCTCTAACAAGTTGCTTGTATAATTGCCTTTCCTAGCTTAGGAAAGGCAATTATAATTACCTTTTGCTACATATCTATAAATATACTCTCACAGAAAATTCTGTTGCAAAGATGCAGTTGGATGACATTTAAGCAAAGCAGACTTCATTTCTTCTTTGATAAATGATCTGTTGTATTCTTCTTTTATTGCCATTCGAAGAAAAAAATGGATTTTCTACTTTTCTGCTTTGCATTTTTGGACAAGAAACTTGCAGGGATAAGAAGATGTTGATGATGTTTTTGCAAAAGTCTCCCTAAGTGTGTCAGCAATTTGGATCAGCAACTGAGCAACTATTGTGCTCAAGGAAAGAGAGCTAGTGGGTGGTATATCTGCCTTTCATTTTCCAGATTTCTTCCCACACTTTTTTGCTGTCGATGGATTTTGATATAAAAAAAGTAAATTGGATGCAGGATTCCTTTTGGCTCTGATGCCTGTGTCTAGCTTGGACTGAAGTTCAAATGAAAGCAGTTAGGTTTGTTGTTGTAGGGTATCTGTGGAAAATACTGAAAGCTTTCTTCTGGGCTTCTATGGCTTAGGAGAATGTGGGAACCAACTAGATGCTTTAGGAATTGCAGTTGTGGCTGCTGCTATAATACACTCCTTTAGATTCTTCACTGCATTACTGATAGGAGATGAACTGACTATTTCAGAATCAAAAGCTGCTAATGAGGTAATGATGTACCAGTCAGCATGCTCAATTTTTCATCATGATATTTGTGATGTAGTACATGGTTGCCCATGAAGAATGGATATCATGAGAAAGTGATCATTCCAAATAGGTTGTCATCGGTTTCCCACTTAAGCAGTGGGAAAAGAGAGAGTGAGCAGATAGTTAAGTCAGGGGCAGTGAATGTTAGGATAAGCATATGGAAAAAAGTGTTGCTTCCTGTATTTAAAGAGGGAGAGATTGTTGTCAAGCATATGCTCAAGAATTCTTTTTCTGATGTTTGTTCGGGAACTACCCTACAGAGTGTTAAGTCCATTTAAATCCCCCATCAAAAGTAAGAGTGATGGTAACTACAATACAAAATCATCAAGGTAATCCTGTGAAAAATCTGCAGCAGGAGGGAAATAGTGGCAACATCCTTGTTTTTATTTTTGACAGAGAGTCTTATAGCAACTACTTCTACATTGATGTTAATCTGGATTTATTGGAAAGATATAGCGACTCTTCCATGGGTAGGTCCATCCTCTGTCATGTCCTTATAAATAATAGTAATGTTATGTAGAAATGGATCATCACTCGATTTCAAGTATGTTTCCTGCAGGCAGAAGCATATTGGTTTACATTTCTGCAAGAGAGAGAGTGTTGATGTTGTCTATGTTTTGTCAGAATCCATGACAATTCCATTGTAGGAATGTTTCCATTATTTATTTTTTACTGGTATCATCTAGCTTCCTATGATGGGTAGTTTAGTTTTCATTAGTAATGGATTTTTTTTTTCCTTTTTGGAGAATTGTGAACAGCCAGTATTCATTATTTCTTCTTCTTCTGGAAAAAATCTAAGACTTCAGCAAATTCTCACTAGAGCACTCAGTATCCATGCTGTCTGTTGATGGGCCATCTAATAAAGGATCTGGAGGCATATCTTTGATCCTCTATGGTGCACATTCCAATATTTTTTTTAATAAGAGGATTTTCATGGAGTAGGACCTTTTTTGGCATATCTTCAAAGCATGAGTTCATAATGATTTCTCTCTTTCATTCACTCAAAGGAGATTGTGAGCAAATCCTAACTGTCAGGAATGTCATAGTTGCAAGTCAGGATCAACATCCCAACTGAAACTTTCTTCTGGAGTTGCCTTGTCAGCATAAGAAGGTTTAGCATATGTTGTTGCTATTGTGGTGGTATACTGCTTCTTCGCTTCCTGGTATGTGATGCAATGCTCTGTTTTTTACTTTTATATCTCCTTTTCATCCTTCTACCTCATAGTTAGAGCAGTTTGGTGTTTTGCCATTATAGTCTTTATTTTAATGTTCTTTATTGTCAAATTGGGCAGAGATGGTAGAGTTTGGAGAATATATCTCAATGGAAAATCAAGTCCCACCCAGATGTCACAGGCTCTAGAAAAGTTTAAAGTTTTGTGGGAGATGACTGTAATCGGACTGTAATTATTCTGATTATGCTAGTGTAGATGCTTCAATAAGAATATCTCCTGAATGCAGTTTCTTTATTTTTATTTTTGGAGTTCCTGCCAACCCTTCTGGATGAAGAAGGGTGAGTATATAATTGGGAACAGTGGTGTATTTGTTGCAGCATCTCATGTTTTTGTATTTTACTTTGCTTTTCATTGATGATTCTATGGTTTCTGTACCTGGTTGAAGATTGTTGAGGCCCCTGATAAACAGGATGAAGAGGTGTTGGTTTTCAGATGGAGTAGGATTCAGCATTAGAGTTCCCCACCCACCCCCCATACAGGTATGGTAAGCAAATGAATGTCCAATGACCAGAAAACAAAGACCGTGCTCGGGAACTCCAAACAGAGTATGACCAAACACATTTGCCTAAAATTCTCTTTCAAAATTTCACTTGTAAAATAGATGTAACAGCTATTTATAATGCAGTCATTTGATAGAGAAAACTCACAATTTATGTAAAGCAAATTTTCTAAAGACACGTGTGTGTGTCAGTTCAAACTGTATCTCAGATTTTCAATATCATTAAGACATTTCAAAATTGCTAATTTTATAAATAAAATTCTACCAAAAAGTTGCAACTGTATAAGCTTTGTGAAAATGCACATGGTAAAGTCAGTTCCTTCTAGTGGTTTATGCAGGTACAGGTGCTGCCCAGAGCAAATGTGTTAAAGCTGATGCAGGATGAGTGTTAGTTCTAGAGCATAAGCACTTAGTACAACGGGAGGGATACTTATCTGGGCAATAGGACTTACCAGTACTATTAAGTATTTTTCTGATATTCTTTTCATGAAAGATCAGAAAAGGCATATTGAGAGTGGTTTGTGCAAGATCAGTTTGTTATCAGTTTTCAGAAGAGAAACTGATACCAAGAGGTTTTCCTTTCTTTACAAGATACTACCATCCTTTCCTTCATGGTTACATGGTAATCATGTAACCATGAAGGAAAGGATGAATTTTTCCATCACGATGAGAGAGAGAAAGAGAGAGGTGGTACCATAGTAGAAAGGTTTTGTCCACCAGCTTTCAAAAGGGACTAGAAGGGCAAGCTTAATGCATTTGGACATTAGGGATTTTGCTTAATATATAAGAGGGGGAGGGGAGGAGAAGTTCTAATAATCACCATGAATGAATTGAGGAAAAACCATGTAACTTACACATTATTCCATATATCCCCCGAGAATTGTTATAAACTTGTTACAAAGCAGCTGTATCATTTGCATTCCTCTTCGAAAAGAGTCTCATCAGAAAATATCATTTTTGTTCTGAGTATTTATCAGAACTACTCAGCTACCCCCTGCCCCATTGTGAGTGTGTGTGTGTATACACATATCAGTGGCATCACATGCACATTTATTATTATTAATTGATGTCTCCAGGGAGTCCAAAGACTCATCGAGGGAGGGCACCTGCTCTACAACTCTGTCTCCACCACTAGTATTTCCACTTAGGTTGGGTTTGCTGTCATGTAGCTTATGCAATCTGTGCTACAAATTCACATCAATTTGACCATATGATTGCATTTTTATTGATGTATGAAAGTTCAGAGAGGGCACAGCTCTCATCTTAATTAGTCCAATGCAATTAATTGTAGGATAACTTCATCATCATCATCAAATTCCTGCTACGTACCCTCAAGGGGTGTACAGGATATGATAGTACTACATGAAAAAAATTACATCATTATTAATTTCCTATCTACAATTTTCCTGCAAATCAGTCTGTTACTTGTCAAGACTCCAACATTATCAGATCTTATATTTCTATCGTCTAAGGCACTTTGTACCGTATCAATCCACCTATATCTTGGTCTTCCTCTGGGTCGTTTTGCTGCCAACCTGGCAGAGAACACTTGTTTTGCTAATCTTTCCTCGCCCATTCTGTTTAAGTGACCATACCACCTGAGATTGGCTGTGCTAACGCATTCCTGGATGCTGACAATGTCAAGTTCTTTCCTAATATCTTAGTTTTTAATATGATACTGCCATTGATGCCATATGTTCACACCTATAATCTTTCTCAGGACTCTCATATCTGTGGTCTCTAGTCTTTGGTCAAGTGTTTTACTTCTGACCCAGCTCTCAGGTCCATAAGTTAAAACTGGTTTCAACACTGTCTTGTATACAGCTAACTTAGTGTTCTGATTAATTTCTCTCTTATTCCATATGAATTTATTCAATTGACTTCCCAACATAAAAGCTTTGCTAATTTTGTTGTCTATTTATATATTTAATTTACCATCTTCAGTAAACATCGTGCCTAAATAACTGAAATGTTTCACTTGTTCCACAGGTTCTCCATTCACAACACAGTTGACATTTTCAATGATTCTGCCTATTTTCATTGTCTTTGTCTTTTTATTGCTGACCTTCATACCATATCTATTACAACAGCTATTCAATTTAGTCAGAGAATTTTGCAGGCTTTATTTAGAAGTATAACGGATTTATTTAGAAGTATAACATCATCCACATAAAGCAAAGAGCTGACATTAACATCTCCAATTTTGATATCATGTTTAATACCACTTTCCTTCATAATGTGATCCATATAGATAATGAATAACAGAGGGGATAATGTACATCCTTGTCTCACACCAGATTTAACATTAAACCATCTTCCTGTACTTCCTTCAATTCTAACTGCTGACTTACAACTCAAATAAAGACTAAGTATTGCTTGATATAATGCCCCATTGACACCATATAACTGTAGCGTATTGAATAGCTTCTCTCTTGGCACCTTATCATACGCCTTTCCAAGTCGACAAAACTTAAATACAGATCTTTGTTATATTCCCATGCTTTCTCGACTATTTGTCGTAAAGTGAAGCTCTGATCCTGACAGCCTCTATTTGGCCTGAATCCAGCTTGTTCTTCAACAAGCTTTTCGTCCACAATTCTTCTCAACCATTTCACAAGTATACTTGCATAGATCTTGCCAGGAACACTCAGTAGGGAAATACCTCTGTAATTCTCACATGCAGTTTTATTTCCCTTTTTATATATGGGTACTATGAGTGCTCTACTCTAATCATCGGGAATTCGTCCCTCTGTCCAGGCTTTCTGAACTATGCAGTGCAGCCACTGTAAGACTCTTATACCACCATACTTCAGCATTTCTGGTCAAATATCATCTACTCCGGATGCCTTTCCACATTTCAAGCCTTTGATGGCTTTTTCTACTTCAAGTATGGATATGTATTCCTGACTGCATGCCTGGTCAGTGTTTTTTACCACTGTGCTGTCATCACTGCTTCTTTCATTTAGCAGTTTTTCAAAGTAATTACTCCATACTTCAAGGATATCTTTTTCTCCAGTTTTCATGTCACTTTTATCATCTCTAATTCCTTTTACAGCACTCTTTCCTCTATTCCTAAGCTTCTCCAACAACCTCCAGAATATTTTGCCACCTTCTTGATATTTATTTTCTATATTCTTGCCAAAGTCCTCCAATGACTTTTGTTTACCTAGTCTGACACAGTGTTTAGCATTCTTGCATTTGCCTCTATATTCTCTAAGAGCACAAGCTGACTAATTTGACAGGAACATTTGATATGCTTTTTTCTTTTCCTTCACTGCCTCTTTAACTTCCCGTGTCCACCAGGGAGTTCTGATTTTTTTATCCTTACAGACAACCTCACCACATGCCTCTCTGGATAACTTTGAATACTTTAATTTATCAACTAAAGTAAGTTTAAATATGGTAAGCATAAAGGCCAGATGAACAATAGCTATGCATCATATGTGCCGTTTATGCGAGGTGCACAAAGGGTTTATGCTTTGTGGTGAGATTACATTATCACTGAGAAATACTAAAGTGAGACATGGATAATTTGCATTTTGATACGATTTTTAAATACAGCCATATCTAAACATGTATATATGTATATACAGTCAAACCTCATTTTATGAACTTAATTCATTCCAGAAGGCTGTTCATATAATGAAAAGTTCTTAATGTGAAATTGTTTTTCCATAGTAATTAATGTAAAATAAATTAATCTGTTCCATATGAAAATTTTTCATCTTTTATCATAATTAAAATAAAAAAATAAAATAAAAATAAGAATATAACATAAACCTTACCTTTACTGAAGATATATATCAAGTGTCACTGCTCTTTTCTGTCTTTTTTGTGGGTGAACTAGATAGTGATTCTTCAGCTTTGATTACAAACTTATCTAGAGTTGCATGGGTTTGTCTTTTTCTTAAAATTTTTCTAAAATGTGCAATGATATTATAATTAATATCATTGCACATTTTAGATCAGGATGCCATTTTTCTACAGTGATTTGGATTTTTTTCCCAATGAAAGCACAGTTCTTTAATCTCAGCGGTGGAAATGGTTTGCTTACTGGACCCCCCTCCTCCTCTGAAAAAAAGTTCCTTAACAACTTCCTCATGCTGCTACTTTTACAGATCTTTCAGTTCCTCAGTTGTGAGCTCTCTTTGATGATCTTCCAACTCTCTACATCAGCACTGTCCGGTTCTAATCCCATGGTTCTGCCCGGACACACAATTTTATCTAGTACAGATTCTGCTGGCTCTGCAAGAAAACCTTCAAAATCTGTGCCTGCCCGTCAGGCCACAATTTTTTCCGGGCTCAGTTCATAGTTTTCAAAGACCCCACCCCATGCTTTATTTATAAGCCTCAAAGAATGCAAGAAGTTAAAGAGCTTTTTCCAAAAGTTCCCGAGGGTCAGTTAGGTGTCAGATGTCACTATGAAGCACTTCTGAAACAAAGCCTTTGTATAAAGTTATTTGAAATTGGAAATGACCTGGGTCAAAGCTGTATAACTGAGAGGAGACCTCCACATAGCCCTTAAAGGAATGCGGAGAACCGACCAGGGTTTCTGATCTAATGTCCAATCCTCACCTTCTCGTGGTGCACCCTGTTGGGTATCTAATTGGATATTGAACGAACGAGGATGGGCTGGCAACTTGGGATTTAGCTGACCAAATTGTATTCTTATTGGTTAAACCAAAATAAAAAATGATGGTACAACATGACAAAATTTCATTCCGGCTGGGGCGTCACCCAGTTAAACAAGGAACCCGTTGTTTTCGCCAGGGAACCAGGGCGAACAGCAAAAAGTCCGCTACTGGAACAAATCTGAAAACAAACCTAAACTCACCATCACCAGAGTTAAGATCAGTACTATCAACATAAGAAGCCTGAATGGCAAAGAAATGGAGCTAGCTGAGGAATTAGATAAGTACCAGATCGACATAATAGAGGTGACTGAAACAAAAAAGACCAAAACTGATGAGATCTTTCTGAGCAATAAATACAAAATGTTATATTCAGGCAATAACAATCAAGGAAAAGAAGGAGTAGCCATAGTATTCAACACAAAATACGAGGCTAATCTTCTTGAATGGCAGTCAGTCTCAAGTAGAGTAATGTGGGCAAATATGAGAATAGGGAACTGGACAATGAGACTTATTTGTGCCTATGGTCCCACAGAAAGTTCTACTAAGGTAGAAGTGGAGGAATTTTTTGAGGCTTTAGAAAAAGCAACTGACACAATGAAAAATGAAAAGTTGATCCTTGTTGGGGATCTAAATAGCAGAGTAGGAAATGATTGTGAGACATACAAAAATATTTTGGAAAAATTTGGAGAAAAGAGCAAAGATAATAATAATGGCAAATATCTGTTGGATTTCTGTTCAGGACATGGACTGGTTATTACTAACACCATGTTCCAACATAAAAATGTTCACAAATTCACATGGAGAGAAGAGGCAAGGAATAAGAAAAGTCTCATTGACTATGTTATTGTTGATAGTGATGCTTTCTCCCTAGTGCAGGACACCAAAGTGTACAGAGAATTTGAAATTGGAAGTGATCACTATTTAGCAGGATAAAATTGAATTTCATATTGAAAAGAATAACACGTAAGAAAGTATTAAAGTGAATAAAAGTTGAGCAGCTTTCAGATGTGAACTATAGACTAAAATACACAAAGATTATTGAAGAAAAAATGAAAGAGTTTGAGAACGGGAATCAAACCTTGGAGATTCAGTGGCAAACTCTGAAGAAAACATTGATTGATTCAGCCAGAGAGACATTTGGTAGGTTGTCTTTAAGGATAAAAACATCAGAACTCCCTGGTGGACACAGGAAGTTAAAGAGGCAGTGAAGGAAAAGAAGAAAGCATATCAAAAGTTCCTGTCAAATAAGTCAGCTTGTGCTCTTAGAGAATATAGAGACAAATACAAGATGCTAAACACTGTGTAAAACTAGCTAAATAAAATCATGGGAGGACTTTGACAAGAATATAGAAAATAAATATCAAGAAGGTGACAAAGTATTCTGGAGGTTGTTGAAGAAGAAGCTTAGGAATGGGGGAAAGTGTGCTGTAAAAGGAGTTAGAGATGATAAAGGTGACATGAAAACGTGAGAAAAAGATATCCTTGAAGTATGGAGTAATTACTTTGAAAAACTGCTAAATGAAAGAAGCAGTGATGACAGCACAGTGGTAAAAAACACTGACCAGGCATGCAGTCAGGAATACATATCCATACTTGAAGTAGAAAAAGCCATCAAAGGCTTGAAATGTGGAAAGGGCAGCAGGAGTAGACGATATTCGACTAGAAATGCTAAAATATGGTGGTATAAGAGTCTTAAAGTGGCTGTACTGCATAGTTCAGAAAGCCTGGACAGAGGGACGAATTCCCGATGATTAGAGTAGAGCTCTCATAGTACCATATATAAAAAGGGAAATAAAACTGCATGTGAGAATTGCAGAGGCATTTCCCTACTCAGTGTTCCTGGCAAGATCTATGCAAGTATACTTGAGAACCGGTTGAGAAGAATTGTGGAAGAAAAGCTTGGTGAAGAACAAGCTGGATTCAGGCCAAATAGAAGCTGTCAGAATCAGATCTTCACTTTACAACAAATAGTCGAGAAAGCATGGGAATATAACAAAGATCTGTATTTAAGTTTTGTCGATTTGGAAAAGGCATATGACAAGGTGCCAAGAGAGAAGCAATTCAATACGCTGCAGTTATATGGTGTCAATGGGACATTATATCAAGCAATACTTTGTCTTTATTTGAGTTGTAAGTCAGCAGTTAGAATTGAAGGAAGTACAGGAAGATGGTTTAATGTTAAATCTGGTGTGAGACATGGATGTACATTATCCCCTCTGTTATTCATTATCTATATGGATCACATTATGAAGGAAAGTGGTATTAAACATGATATCAAAATTGGAGATGTTAATGTCAGCTCTTTGCTTTATGCGGATGATGTTATACTTCTAAATAAATCCGCTACAAGCCTGCAAAATTCTCTGACTAAATTGAATAGCTGTTGTAATAGATATGGTATGAAGGTCAGCAATAAAAAGACAAAGACAATGAAAATAGGCAGAATCATTGAAAATGCCAACTGTGTTGTGAATGGAGAACCTGTGGAACAAGTCAAACATTTCAGCTACTTAGTCACAATTTTTACTGAAGATGGTAAATTAAATATAGAAATAGACAACAGAATCAGCAAAGCTAGTATGGTGGGAAGTCAATTGAATAAATTCATATAGAATAAGAGAGAAATTAGTTGGAACGCTAATTTAGCTGTATACAAGACAGTGTTGAAACCAGTTTTAACTTATGGATCTGAGAGCTGGGTCAGAAGTAAAACACTTGACCAAAGACTAGAGACCGCAGATATGAGAGTCCTGAGAAAGATTATAGGTGTGAACAGATGGCATAAATGATAATATCGTTAAAAACGAGGATATTAGGAAAGAACTTGACATTGTCAACATCCAGGAATGCGTTAGCAGAGCTAATCTCAGGTGGTACGGTCACTTAAACAGAATGGGTGAAGAAAGATTAGCAAAACAAGTGTTCTCTGCCAGGTTGGCAGCAAAATGACCCAGAGGAAAACCAAAATATAGGTGGATTGATACGGTACAAAGTGCCTTAGACGATAGAAATATAAGATCTGATAATGTTGGAGTCTTGACAAGTAACAGACTGATTTGGAGGAAAATTGTAGATAGGAAGTTAGTAATGATGTAAATTTTTCATGTAGTACTATCATATTCTGTACACCCCTTGAGGGTACATGGCAGGAATTTGATGATGATGATCCATGGGTTGGATAAGAGGAGTGGTATCAGGAGGTAGAAATTTGACTTTTATAGTTTGGATTGCTTGCCAAATCATCTTCCAAGCTTGGGGGGGGGGGGGTGAGCAGGGGCATTGTCCAGCACAAGAACTGCTTTCAAAAGTAGATTTTTCTTTTCAGGGTAGTTTTTTACACTGGGTGCAAACTTCGTGGATCCACTCTATAGAAAACTATTTTGTTGCCCAAGACTTACTGTTAGATCTCCACATTGCATCTAGTTTAATTTTTGCTGCATTGTTTGATTAAACACTGGGATTTTCTGAGAGAAATACTAACAATGGTTAATTTTATAGTCACCACTAGCATTACCACACAACAAGAGAGTTAACTGTTCCTAAATCGGTTTGTATCCTGGCAGTGCTTTCTTTATGTGCCACTCGTTTTAACACCCTCATGACCCTGTCAGTCATTTTCGGTAACCTCCCTGGGTGTTTTCCTGCACTAGTGATGCCAGAATGTCTCCATTTGTTGATCACATCACCAACCGTTGATTTTGGATGCTCAAGTTGAGCAGGAAGTATGGACATGCCACCAATGTGACAGACCAAAATGACACCTCTCTCAAAGTCACTGAGTTCACATTGTGTTGCCATTCACCTGTATTCAACTACTACAATGAAATACTGCTTCTTACAATCTGTAACCGGTTTTCATGTTATTAATAAACCTGGAATGTTTTGTTACCATCTGAACAAATTTAGGTATTTGCTGTTTTATGTACTGTTCCTGCTCTGCAGATAAGGTTAATCTTTCCATCTTAATCTTGGACGTCCACGGTCTCTTCTTCCTGTGGGTTTATATTCTAGTGCTAGTTTAGGAATCCTATTATTATTAATTCTTTCTACGTGGTTTAACCAATTTTACTGGTATTCTTCTATTTCTTGTATAAGGTTTTTTGTATTTAATCGTTCTCTTAATTCTGTGTTTTTCTTTTTTATCAAATCTAGAGCGTCCCAGGAGAGGTCTTAGAAACTTCATCTGTGCTGCTTCCAGTCTTTGTCTGTTTCTTTGATTTAGAATCCAAGTTTCACTTCCAAATCCAAAAAGAGGAAATGAATGAATTGTTTGAGGTAGCAAAAGAAAAGAGTGAGAGAGTTAGGATGATAAGTCTTTTGCCGCGATATGACAGTGAAGTGTTTAAAAGGAGGGCCATAATTGCAAATGATTTTATGGTTGGTTATGTATGACGAGTGGTGTGGAATTTGTGGACGTGTGAAGTGAGTTCAATGGGCAAAAGGATCTATATAAGATGGATGGATGGCTTGCATTTGAATGGATTCGGTGTAAGGAGACTTGAAAAGTGTTGTTGAATGAAGGGGATGTGCAGAATCAGGGAAATTAGATTTATTAAGGCGTGGGGGGGAAGTAGATATGCAAAATTAGGGAGGCAGTTGAGTGTATGAATGAGTATAATATGCCCGAGTAAATAAGGACAACAAATCAGAATGGGAGAGTTAGTATAAGGCATCAAGGTAGGGATGGGTCTAATGGGGGTCTGAAATCCATGTACACTAATGCTAGTAGCATTAGGAACAAGAAGGAAGAAATTTTTGGCCATGATTGGCACTTCCAGACCACAGATTATTGGCATTACTGAAACATGGCTGACTGTAGATGATATAGCTAGTGGGATTGAATGTGATGGGTATAGTGTGTTAAGGAATGACAGGGAGAATAAAATGGGAGGAGGAGTTTTGTTGATGATAGTTGATGAGCTGCAGCCAAGGAGAATATAAGTTGAACTGCAGGATAGAGAAAAGAGCACTTTGAGGCCATTTGGTGTGAGATTGAGGGTAGCAGAACAAAATATACAATTGGGTGCTGCTATAGACCAGTTGATGGAAAAGATGGTGGAGATAGTATGCACAAGCAAATAGAAGAAATGAGTGTAATTATTATGGGAGATTTCAACTATGGTTGCATTGATTGGAGTGAGGAGAGGACACACTGGAGGAAGAAATTGGATTTTATGCGGTTATTAAGGGATAATTATCTGCGACAGCATGTAATGGAAAATACTAGGGGACATATAATGCTTGACCTAGTAATTGCATCTGAGGAATTGGCTGTAACAAATATGACCACATTGCCACCAATTGGTGAGAGTGATCATAGGGTCTTGAGTTAGGAGGTGGCTAAAGGTGTGGAATTTACAATAAAGACAGAGTACATGTGGAATTATCAGGCTGGTAAGTATGACAAGCTAAGGAGTTTGATTAGTTCAGTGCAATGGTATGTACAACTGCAAGGGCCAGAAGTTGATAGTGCATGGGAGGCAGTTAAGAAGTGTTTGCATGAAGCAATGGCTCACTGTATACCTAGAGAATAATAAATCAAGTAGGGATTAAATGGATGAATAACACCATTAAGCTTGAGTAGAAAAAAAAAAAGAAACAACTATGGGGGGAATTTAGGGAGAAAGATGACCAGCAGGCACATGAACAGTATAAAGCACAGGGCAGAAGGGTAACGAGTGTGGTAAGAAAAGCAAAAAAGATTACGAAAGAACATTGGCCATGCAGGCAAAAGAGAATCCTAAACAGTTTTTTAGATATGTTGCAAGTAAAAGAAAAAATGTATATGGCAGAATGATTTTAAAGAATGCAGATGGTAGGGAGGTAACTGAATCAGTTGATATAGTAGAATTACTGAGTGAGCACTTTGCAAGAATATATCATCCAGGTGGTTACATTGCAGAAATGAATGAACCAACAGATTATACGGGAATTGTGGTGAATGAAGTGGAGGTGAGTAGGCTGCTAAAGAATTGTCAGTACCCTTGACCATTTTGTTTAATTTGAGTCTTGTGTCTGGGTTAGTCCCGAGGGGGTGGAAAGAGGGGAAAATAGTTCCACTGCATAAAGGAGGTTCCAAGACTGCTGTTGTAAATTCGACCGATTAGCATATCAGGAATCGTTGTCAAGGTCTTGGAGTAATTAGTCAAGAAAATAATACAGGATTGGATAGATGAAAATGGGATATTGTATGGGAGACAACATGGTTTTGTAAAGGGTAGATCATGCCTCAGTAACTTGCTCACGTTTTATAACACAGTGACCACTGAACTGGATAAGGGTAATGGGTTTACAGTGATTCTACTGGACCTTGTTAAGGCCTTTGACAGGATACCACATGGAATTCTAATCAGTAAACTGCAGCATATGGGGATGGATACGGGGTTGGTGAGATGGATAAGAGGGTTGATGGAGAGATACCAGAGAGTGGTTTATTCAGGAGTTGAGTCCAAAAGATGGTTTGTGACTAGTGGTGTGCTGCAGGGCTCTGTTCTTGGACCACTACTTTTCAATTTGTTCATCAATGATATAGGAAAGGATCTGAGAGGAAGTGTTCACTTGTTTGCTGATGATGCAAATATGGGTAGAGCAATTGTGAGTGCACAGGATGTCAATTTAATGTGGCAAAGTGTAAGGTTATGCATTTTGGGGTGAAAAGAATAGCAGCACTATATCACATTGGTGGAACCGTACTCCAGGAGATTGATGAGGCCAGGGATTTGGGAGTGTTGGTGAATAGGGAATTGAAGTTTATGGGGCACATTGCAAAAGTGGCTAAATCAGCTCATCAAATCACTTGGCTTCTGAAAAATACTTTAACAAGCAGAGACAAACAAGTTATTGTTCCTCTGTATCGAGCCTTGATAAGACCCATCTAGACTACTGTGCCAAGATATGGGTGCCAGGGTTTCTTCTTGATGGAGAGGAGGTGGAGAGGATCCAGAGACGAGTCACCAAGATGATAGCAGGTCTGTGGAATGAACCTTATGAGAACAGGTTGAAGATTTGTGGGTTGCAAAAATCGGTTGATAAGCGGAAAAGGGGTGAGACATTCAAATTACTGAAGGATTTCTATAAGATTAATCCAGAAGATATTTTTGAGAATAGGACTGGTGGTGGGAGGACTAGGGGCCATACATGGAAGCTGGTCAAGAGTGTGGTTAGTAGGAGTGTTAGAGCTAGGTTTTTTTACTTGGATAGTGGTGAATGAGTGGAATAAGCTGCCAGAGTCTGTTGTGGGTACTACGACCGTGAATGAGTTCAAGGTGAGGTATGATAGATACTGTGTGAATGTCGAATAGTTGTTCTTGACATGATGTTAGGGCCTTCCTCGATGAGTCTGTGGAGAGTAATGCCTATGTAATTTCCACATTTGTTCTTGGGTACTTTTTTAGTGAATATTTATTACTACTCCAGTTTCCCATTTTTTTGCGATCCTTTGGTATTTCC
The DNA here is from genome assembly GCF_054136105.1 of Typopeltis vanoorti. Classification (NCBI taxonomy): domain Eukaryota; kingdom Metazoa; phylum Arthropoda; class Arachnida; order Uropygi; family Thelyphonidae; genus Typopeltis; species Typopeltis vanoorti. The sequence goes on from NC_143555.1 coordinate 32,798,147, forward strand.
AAATATTATTCAAGAGTTTAAGTAGGTTTTCTTTTAAGCTATTGTCTGCATATTTAAAGAGCTCAACACATATTCTATCCAGGCCTGGGATTTTTCTATTTCTTGATTTTTTAAATGCTTTTTCTAATTCTTCCATTACTATTTCTTCTGTACTTTCCTGTATATTGATATCTTCAATTTTGTCACTGTTTTCTATTTCTTGTTTTTCATTCTACAATATTTTATAGTGTTCTATCCAATCTTCTTTGGAAATTAGATTATTTCTTAATTGGTTATTTTCTGCCATTTGTAGTTGCCTGAAAATTTTAAAACCTGTTCTTTGTGGTCCAGTGATATCCTGCTGTAATGATTTAACATATTTACTCCAATCTTTCTGCATATTCTTCTTGAAAGCTTTCAGACTTCAGCCCGTAGTTTCTTATACTGTATTAGTCAGTAAAGTTTTTACTTTGCAGATATTTAAAAGCCTGTTTTTTCCTCTCGATTAATTGCTTTTCAAAGTTCTTAGCCATTTTTTGTTTTTCCTTGATTTGTCCTAAACTTTCTTCTGCTACTTTTAGTATGGTTTCCTTTATATTATTCCAGTCAGTTTCAATATTGTTTGTAGTTGGTTTTATTTTCTCTTATTCTGCTTTTATATAAATTTCTAACACTCTCCTTCTAGGAGGTGAATTTTAAACCGTCTATTAGATGTTGATTCTTTATCTTTTTTTCTTTTGAAGTATGTGGTTCTTTTTATGAATTCAAATATGTGTTCAACTAACATGTGACCATATCAATTTTGCTCCCTCTAAAAAACTCTTCTCTCCTTGATATTATTATTTAGTTTGTTGTTAATAATAATGTAATCTTTATTGATTTAGTTCCTCTTGCTTCCCCATGTGTACTTATGCACATTTTTATGCCTGAGAAAGTATTGCTGAATTTTAGATTGTTAAATATGCAGAAGTCTCTTAATAAAATTCCATTGTTATTAATTACTGATTCTCCCTTTGATCCAATGCATCCTGTTATTGAGTTACTTCCCACTCTAGCATTGTAATCTCTATCAAGATTGTTGCTTCATTTTTTATTATTTCTTTCAGTATTCCTGAAGTTTTCCATAAAATTCTTCTATCTCTTCCATTTACTGGTGCATAAATTCTGAAAATATTGAATGTTTGATTCATAATTTTCATTCTAACTTTGATTATTCTGTCTGATACCTAAGTATAATCCAAATTTTTCTTTTTTCCATTTTTTATTAATCCAAATTGCAACTCCAGATGAAGTCCATTTGTCTTCTAGAACTTCGGAGAAGATCATGTCATAATCTTCCAGAATGAGATCCCTTCTTTTTTTTTCTTCTCAGTTATTGTTGCTATACCAATGTTTTAGCTTGTCAATTTTGTCTGCGATTTCACGGACATTCCAAGTAGCTATTTTTAATTTTATGTTATTAACAAACCTGGAGTACTCCATAACTTCAAATAACAGGGGTATCCGGAGAATTATTGGTAGAGTGTGTATTTTAGGATGACAATATTACAAGCTACATATTAGAATGACAGAACTGTACTCAAGGAAATTGATTATTAACCCCAAATTTTTTCAATTTGGGATTACTGGTGGAAAGCGAATTGAAGTTCAGAAGGCCTATTGCAAAAGTTGGAAAGATAGCTCACAGGATTATTTGGTTATTGAGGAGCACATTAACAAGCAGACATAAGGACTTTATTATTCCTCTTTACAAGGCTTTAGTAAGGCCACATCTGGATTACTGTCTGTTCACCTGGGTTTCTTGGGATGAGGAAGTAGTGGAGAGGATTCAGAGTGTGTGATTGATATGGTGACTGCACTGTGGAATGTCCATACAAAGACAAACAGTTGAGTTGCAGAAGTTAGCTGATAGGCAGAAAAGGGGGGGGGGAGATATGACAGAAATGCTAAAGTTACTGAAAAGGTTTTTATAGGATTCAAGCAGATGAAATTTTTTAGCAGTTGGCTAGAGGAGCAAGACAAGACTGTGTCATCATACTCTGCCCATAAGAGACAGAGCAAGGAGACCCCTTGTTTACTCCCTCTGTGAATGTCCCTGAAATTAAGTAAGGGTGTGGTTAGTAAAGGACATTAGAATCAGATTTTTTTTCTTAGAGTGGCACATAAGTGGAATGAGTTAATACTATATAAGAATGTGTTCAAGATGAGGTATGACAGTTAATGTGTGGACCTCATGTGATTAGTCTTTGGATGATGATAATAATACTTATTATTTAAAACAGTCTCATTTGATTTGTTCTTCTCAGTATCAGAGATACCAATCTTAGTGACATAGTATTTCTAATTCATCTGCTAGCACTCCATCTTTCCCCCTGATGTTATGTTGATGGAACATACCTACCTTCAATTCTATTCAGTATGATTCTTCCAATTGTCTTGTTTAAGGGGACAATGTCCAACCAATATGAAAACTGACTATGCTGTACCATAATATATATATATATATATATATATCTGCAGTTCAGAGAATATAGAATAAAATTCAGTCAGTTAAGTCCCATACAGCTATCGATTTCCTCTTCATTCGGCATTAAAATGAATACATAGTAGCAGGATATATGACAGCCCAAGTTAGCTCTACAATTTATGTAGCTACACAGGTTATATGATTGATTAAATTTTATGGAATATGTGATTACCACAAAAGCAAATTACAGTATAGTAAATTACAACTGTTTACTTACAACACTATCTTACAAAGTGGATAATAAGATGAGGTAATTAATTTATACTGTGAAGTCTCTGAAGGCTCTTTATTATCTAAAATACTTTCCTAACTTTTGGTTAAATTTTATAACATCATCATGATTACCATAATGAGCTAAAATAAAATTTTAAATTGGCAGAATAGCAAGTTCAAAAGATATAATGATAAATCTCTAAATGATCAAATAATATGCTTGTACCTCTTTCTGAAAAAAATAAAGTATGAAATTTAAGAAAAAACACATTTTCAAAGAAATGGCATAAAACAGTATTCATGAAAATAATTTACATTTCCATGTAATGACATAGGCATACAAACCAAATCAATGACTACATCTTTTCCAAATTTGGCTCTCCATTCGGCTGCAACATTGCAAACATGCACAACAGCTTCAGGATCATCAGCATTAACATGAAAAATAGGAGCATTAACGACTCGAGCTACATCCGTGCAATAAGGTGATGACCGTGCTACTCGAGGATCAGTTGTAAAGCCAATCTGAAAATTAAAACAAATTCATTATTTAATTCAATAAAAATTCTGTTGTTTTTTTTCCCTTTTTTAATGGACAATCTTGCCTGATGCTAAGAAATCATTAAATAGGATGAAAAATATATATATCACAAAGACTTTACAAAAGAGGACAAGCAGAAGGAGAACTGATTAGTTGGTTTATGATTTATTGGTGCAAGCACAGCAAAGGTCATACTGCACCATAGCAAAGGTTACAGCAAAACATAAATAGGCAAAGATACATATTATTTACTATTTGATTACAAAAATTAAGTTAAGCAATGCAGTATCTACATATAAATAAAACTGCAGCAAAATGTTACAGCAATACACAATGTCAAATGTTACAACAGTACATAAATAGTCAAAGACATTTTAGTAAACAAAATGCATATAAAAAAACCATGCCAAGCAATGCAGTATCTATATATAAATAAAATTACAGCAAAGGTTACAGCAACACACAAGGACAAAGGTTACTATTAGTCGTATTTACACAAGACACCAGCACTTTACACAAGAGAGTAATGAAATTTTTACCTATATGGTCAAACAATATATACTCGGGCAGATGTTATCTGATTCAGACAGATTGCATGATGTTTTTAACCTTCTACAAAGAATAAATCTGTACAAACACATTTGACTGTAATTTTGTTTATATGTAGATACTGCCTTGTTTAACTTTATTTTGTAAATAAGAATGTATAAGAAGACTAAATTATGTGGATCCCAGCAAGAATAACTTCCTCTCTTCTCTTTCTATGTTGACTAGAATGTTAATTACAAACTTGATGTCATACAATTTGTTTATCAATGCTTCCTGCAATGATGACTGCATTGAACAATTAGCTTTTGATCTTGTAAACTGTCTGTAGTCTGTATATAGTACTTTCAAATAGTATGTGGAGAAAGTATGAGCTGATCTAGCAGCTGCATTTGCAGTCTCATTCCCCTTAATTCCAATGTGGCTGGGAATCCATCACAACCGAATATCAAAATTAAACGTTTTCATTTTGTACAACAGGTGTAACACCTCATACACACCAGATGTGGATTATTTATAGAAGAGGAGATAGCCTATAAATAATTCAATGAGTCTGTATAAATTACACACTTTTCTGTAGTGATTTTCTTTTATATGCACAAGTGCAATCTGAATGACATGCAACCTTGTTGCATAATTACTGCAATCAGATGATATCTGGTTGGAGATAGTAATGTCAGGAAACATAGCCAACACAGATGTCAGTTCTTGAGCCATCAATATAGATGAGCAATAAAACAGAGTGGGCTGTTTTGTGCACATTAAACAATTGGAGGTAGACAGATGATGGAGTATGAAACTTCTGTAGTTGACAAAGTGAAAGGCTGTAGGATGGAGTGCGAACCTGCCATGGAGGGTTGCTGGTTGTCAACATTCATGTCAACAACTTGCACACTGACACACATACCAAAAGAGCATATGGAAGTCTGACATAATGTGATATTGAGCTTCCCAATGTAGAGAAAATAATAGTCCATGTAGCATAGTCTGGAAGAGACTTTGCCTTTAGGCCATAATTAAGAGACAACTATTTCCATTTAAGTGATAGAACCAGTTCATTTGTTTCGACATCCCCTACTCATTAACCATGAGTAGGTGATGTGAGAAATGCACCAGTAGTATCTATATACCCTTATAATGATGGAAGAGCTCCAACAATTGCAGGTTATTCTGCCTTGCAGAACCACAAACTTGAGACCCATAATCCAGCTTTGAATGCATAAGTGCATGATAAAGTTAAAGCAATGAAGATCGATCTGTACCCTATTCAGTACAAAATGGAGTACGAAGAAGATTCAATGCTCTCTTGCACTTTTCTCTCTTAGTTGACATATGTTTGCAAGGAATGTAAGTTTTCAGTCAAAGATAAGTCCAAAGAACTTGGCTTCTATTACCACTGGAATAACAATTATCACATCCTTAATTCAGGATCTGGATGAAAAATGCATTTTTTACAGAAGTGTACACAGGCACTTTTATCTGTCAAAAACCTGAACCTATTACTAGAGAATTATGGAACCCATACAGAAACATGATCAACTGCTTGCTGAGGTTGTCTTTCAATTACCCTCATAAGTGACAGTAAATTGTGAAGTCATCAACAAACAGTCTATATTGAGGGGAAGCTGTTCAGAGTTAACTCAGTTAAATTTGATAGCAAAAAGTCATGCTTAAGACAGAGCCTTGGGGAATACCCTGTTCTTGATGACATGGACGAGATAGCGTACTTCCAACTTTGACCTGGAGAGTTCATCCAGACAAAGGTTTTAATAAATACAGGAAGGTGTCCTCTGAGACCTGGGTTATGGAGGTATTTTAATATGCCATATCTCCAGGCTGTGTCATAAGCTTTTTCCATGTCAAAGGAAAACTGAAACCAGATGTTCTTGTTTCAAGATTCTTTTACAAGTTTCTAAATGGACCAAATGGTCTAAAGTTGAACGATGCTTATGAATGCCACATTGTGTACTGGAGAGAAGATTGTTGCTTTCTAAATACCAGAGAAATCTAAGATTAACCATGTTCTCTAATATCTTACAAAGACAGCTGGTCAGAGCAGTAGGCAGATAATTATTTGCTTGCTTTGAATCCTTTCCTGGTTTTGGAATAGCAATAACAACTGACTTATGTAAAGAATCTAGAAACTCTCGTCTGCAAGTATTCCATTGTATATTTAAGAGGATCCATAAAAGATGATGGTCGATGCTTTATCATAATGAATGTCATCAGGCCCTACTGCAAGAGAGTAATTCTTTTTTAGTTCCTCCTTAACAAATGGGTGATTGTATGGCTCAAGCACATTTGTAGAAATATTTGGCTGCTGTTTCTGTTGCTACTCTTTCAATATAAAAAATTCCGGAGGATATGAAGCTGTTGCTGAAATTCTGGCAAAATTTTCTCCCCAGGTGTCTTGCAATAGCTTTGGGATCAGCAATAACACTTCTATTATGGTCTAAGGTAGATAAATGGTATGTTCTGCATCTATCTTTCATTTTCTGGATTTTATCCTATACAATTTTTGCACTGCTTATTTAATTACTTGATGAATTAAACTGGATCGAAGAATGTTTTTTATTGATGTCTCACATAATGTGATTCAGCCTGAGCAAGCTTAAAATTAACTTTAAGCTTGCTCAGGCAAAGATGGGGAAAAGTGTCCAGTCATCCTGGTCCATTTTCCACATGGGCATCTCTGCATGGGAACATGGTTTCTGTGATGATACTGTGCAAAGATCAGGAAAGTGAGCGCTTCCATAATATGTTCTCTTCGACATCCCACGTGAGCAGTGAAAGAACGGAACGGGAAGCAGATTTTAAAAGCGATTGTAGAATATGTGCAGGTAGGTATATGGAAGAAAGTATTGAGTCTATTATTCAAAAGGTAGAGGTCATTATTGTCAAAGTTTCTTCTGTGGGGTAGTGCCAACATGAATAGATGAGGTCAAATCATCAATGATTCGACCTCGTTTATTCGTGTTGGCACTACCCCACAAAGTATTGTGACCATTACAGTCACTCATACGATGTATGTGTTCAGGCAGTTGCAAGATAAGGCTGACAAGATCAATTTCATCAGATGCATCAAAACTTTTAGTTTTAAGCTTGTGCTTCTACATACAGATAAACATTTTGCTATTCCAGTAGTATGCTATTGATGGGAATTCTATATGAATATGGCTTTGCTTCTTAAATACATTAACAGTGATGTGTATAGGGAAAGAACATTTGAGGTAACCTCAAAGAGCTAGTGACACATTTAATAAGCAAGTTACTTGAATATTAATATTGCTGTTTTTAAAAAAAAAAAAAATGTGAAAATGGAACAAAAAAGTTAAGGTCAATCAATTTGATAAAGATTAATACAGTGTAACCTCGACTTACGAACCACTCGACATACGAACTTTTTGAGATGCGAACCTAGATTCGAGATTTGAACCGTGATGCTTTTCTTTTCAAATAAACTAAAGCCTGTTTTACAATATACTTTTCCCCCCAGTACTAGAAACAGGCTTAATGCAGAGTACAGTATCAGCATATATGTATGCACGTTTAGCTGAGCAGGCGCTGAACAGTCTCTAGTGTAATGATTGTTGTTACTACGTCGTATTTATCTGAAATATGATGAACGATGCAAGTATTTGCTTTTTTGTGTATCTATTTCGGTATTTGTGTTAACAAAACAATACATTTCGTGAAGATTTTTTTAGGTTTATATTTATTATGTGTACTGTATGTATTTCTTTTTATAAGTGACGTGTTTCATTGTAGCTTCACGTTTATTTTCTGAATAATCTACCAGATAAGCATCATTTCACTGATCAGCTTATTATTTTCAACATGGGGCCAAAGAAAACTAAGAAAGAAGAGAAGAAGAAAATCTTAATAGAAATTAAGAAAGAGATTGTGGGAAAATATGAGAAAGGAGACAGGCAAAGTGATCTCTGTGCAAACAGTATTACTTCTCCAAATCCACCATAGCTACCTACAATTGTGAAGAAAGCAGATTTTTATAAGAAACTGGATGTGGCAAAAGGAGTATCTATCGTGTCATCTCGAAGAAATAAAGTTATGGAAGAAATGAAACTTTACTACTCGTCTGGATTAATGACATGCAACTGAAAGAAGATAGTATCTCAAAACATGATATGTTTACAAGCTCAAACTATTTACAAAGATCTTTCACAAAACTTGCCATCCACTAGCAGTAGCAAAGACATCGGCGAAGAGTTTAAAGCTAGCAAAGGATGGTTTGAGAAATTCAAGAATAGAACCAGTATCCATAGTGTTGTTAGACATGGAGAAGGTGCTAGTGCTGACAAAGAAGCCATTGAAAGGTTCGTGAAGGAATTTCAGAAACTGATGGAGTCAGAAGGTTACACAGTGAAACGGTATCTACAAGAAAAGGGTCTGCCTGAGAAAGTTCTTATAATGGACAATGCTCCAGCACATCCACCACAGTTGGAAGATTTGGATGAAGAGTTTAATTTCATCAAAATTAAGTTCTTGCCTCCTAATACCACACCACTCCTACAACCATTGGATCAATATGTTATTTCCAACTTCAAAAAGCTTTATACCAAAGCTCTTTTCCAAAGATGTTTCGAAGTTATCACCGACACAGAATTAACTCTCAGAGAATTCTGGAAGAATCACTTCAATATTCTTCATTGTTTGCATCTTATTAGTCAGACATGGAAAGATGATGCTGTGAGAACTCTAAAATCAGCCTGAAAAAAAAGTTATGGTCCGACTGTGTCCAAGGAACTACACTGGAAGGACCTGAAAGTGAAATTGACAGCTGTCTCCCTGGGCAAGACCATGCATTTGGAAGTTGATGAAGCAGATGTAGAGGAGCACAACATTGAGCTGACTACTGAAGAGTTACAGGAGTTAAGAAGAGAGCAGGAAAAAGAAAGGGATGAAGAGGAAAAGCAAATGTCTTCAGAGGACGAAGAAGACAGCAACAAAAAGGGAGCCATTCCAACAAGTGATGTAAAAAAAATCTTACAGCACTGGGGCAAATTGCAAGAATTGTTTAACAAGTGGCATTCAAATAAAAGTATTGTTTCTAGAGCCACCAATATCTTCAATGACAATGTCATTAATCACTTTAGAAGGGTGTTAAGGAAACAACAGATTCAGTCAAATGTGGGATAGGTTTTTTAAACCTCCCTCACCTAAAAGACAAAAAGAAGCAACTGATGACAACAAATCAAAAACTTCTGAACCACAAAACCAGCCAAAAGAAAATTGATTTCTTTTTTACAATGTAATGGAAGATGATTTTCATACTAATCATGTAAAACCAAAGATTTCATAAATAAAAATTAATATGCAATGGTATATTGAGCTTAGTTGAGAATAGTTTTTTTATTTTTTGGATTTTTTTTTAAATTTTTTTTTTTTAATTTTTGAATCTGGGAACAGATTAATTGATTTCCCATAAGATATAATGAAAAATTGGGTTTCGAAATACATACTTTTCAAGATCCGAACCACAGTCAGGAATGAATTAAGTTTGTAAGTCGAGGTATCACTGTATAATGCTTGAATAAAGTTCTCTTGCCACTGCTCTATTAAACCTGGTTTAATGAAAATTTCCTTAAGGCAACCTAGAAGCATGGAATGCAACATATGAATAAAGATTTACTTCCTACATTCATATTTGTATTCCTTTCTTAGTTTGGGTATTTAGAGGGATGCACATGGTGAATGATTCTATCAGGAAGTTTGTTGTATGAAATAATGATACTCAGAAAAGGAAAACTCCAGCAGTCTTGGCTCAAAGAAGCCCTTGATGTCAGCCGAAAGCTTGAAGACTTTTTTAAACTAATTAAATTTACATGAATGTAGGTTAGACATTCATACGAAACAAGATTAGTACCACATAATTAATTTTATTCCTAAAAATCTGGAGATGATTTAGGACAACTGTAAATTTTATTGGAATTTAGCACATAAAAAAATTAATTACCTATTTTACTTCAAGCCAAAACATAAATTATTAATTTGTTGCTTAGTATAATCAATATCACGAACTGCTAAATGGAAGAATTAGGGAATTAATATATATTTATAATCTAACAAAGTAAATGGATTTACGAGAGTGTGCTGCAAAGTTGTGATAATCATCACGAAGGAATTGAGGTAGAACCACGGATTAATATCTGGGAACGTAACTCTCACATCATTCTACATAATTCCCACAAAGTGCTATACACTTGTTACAAAGCTGCTGCATCATTTGCAATCCTCTGAGGAAAAAAGTCTTTCCTTTGTTGCACAGGCCAGTCCTCAGCTGCAGACATGACTTCATCATCTGTGGTAAATTTTGTTCTTTTCAAGTGTTTCGTTAAATTTGGGAATAGGAAATAGTCAGATGAAACCAGGTCTGGAGAAAAGGGTGGGTGAGGCAGACACTGGAAGCCCAAGTTGTGTATTGTCTGTTGGGTTTCATGAGCACTGTGAGCAGATGCATGTCCTGCAAAAGCAACATGCCTCTGCTCACTTTCCTGTGACATTTTTTTTTTTCAGTACTCCTCCTTCAATTCCTTGAGAGCTGTAGAATAAACTGCTCCTGTAACAGTTTCACTTTTTTTTTTGAGGTTCTTGGTAAGGATTACACATCCATATCCCAAGACAATGACAACAACTTTGGCTGTGGAGAACCTGTGTCTCCACTCCACTGACTGTTGTTTGGTCTCTGGGTCATAATGATGAAGCCATGTTTCATCAACAGTCATCACGATATGAGCCAAAAAATTTGCATCTGACTTCTCAAAATGACCCCAAATGCCTTGAGATGACAGCACACGTTCTCTTTTGGTTGGCATTCAAACATTTGGGGACCCACTTTGCTGAGAGCTTCTGCATGTCCAGATGTTGGTAGACAATGATCTCCAACTCATTCCCTGAATATCCCTAGAGTCTTTGCAATATTTTTGGCTGCTATTTGTCTATCATCAAGGATCATAGCATGCACTGCATCAATGTTTTCAGGGGTTCACTGAAAATTCATTGCGGGAAAATTCATCGAGAGGAAAATTTATTGCAGCGAAAATTCACTGTAGGAAAAATCAATGCAGAAAAAATTCGCTGAAAGCATTATTCTCTAGAAAATTGAAGTCAGTTTGGTTTAACGTGCTATGTAGAGGTGTGATATTTGATAGTAAATTGTATCTTAGAGATACCACGAACTCCGATGTCAGTATAGTATTGGTTTAGTTTTTTTTTTTATTATTTGTTTCTTTTTTTTCAATAATTTCTAGATTGCAACTGAAAATAAATAAACCATCATGTATTATATGTTTTTTAGTGTTTGTAGTGTTTTTTTTTTTTAGGTTTTATCGCATTTCAGCACATACTAGTAATGAATGTATCTCTCGGATACATGCGACCTAGGATGCAATTTTCTCCTCATTCCTCTGCTCACACACTCCTTATACAGTTAACAGTGATGACTCTTCCTAGCACCCCCCCCTCTCATTCTATGAAAAATTTCCTCCACGTCGATGTGATAACAATCCTTATATGCCTCAATTATATCCACTCCTCTCCTATTCATGAGGCATGCAATTTACATTCTCTTAATCTCTCCTCATATTCCACATTCCAAAGGCCACTTTCATGAATCTTCTCTGGACTCTTTCCAACATATACTCGTCACCATGAAAAGCAGGCGACCAAATCTGTGCACAATAATCCACATGAGACCTGATCAAGGCCTTACAATGGAATCATAATTTCTCTATTTCTGCATGTCAGGGTTCTCCGCATCATTGCCATTATTCAATGTGATGTCTTCACAACTCGTGAAATGTGGCCCCTAAATTTCAGGTCCTTGCCCACCATCACTGCTAGATCGCTCATCTCTCTACTTTTATTAAAGTTTCCCCACCAAATGAATACTTTACATCCCATTGCTGCTTACCAAATCTCAAAACCTTACACTTGACAATGTTGAACTGACAGTTCCACTTACCTGCCCATTCATGCAATCTATTCAAGTCCTCTTGTAAGGCCATAACATCTGCTTGACTCTGCATTGCTGTCCCCGGTTTTTCATCATCTTTAAACAGCCGCATATCACTAGTTATACTCATCCCAATATCATTAACATACAAATTGAACAAAAATGTTCCCTAAAACTGACCCACTGCTGCACACCACTAGTGACCTTTCGCTTTTGGGATACCACACCTCCATATACAACTTTCCAATACCTACCCAATAGCCAGTCACTGATCCAACTCAGAAGTCTGTTATCCAATCCCATCTGTTTCAATTTATATAAGAGCTTATCATGTTGCAGTCTATCAAAAGCCTTTGCAAAATCTATTGTATTGTATTGTATTGCACTGCATCTCCCCTATCCAAGGTATATGTCACCTTGTTATAGTACATAAGTTAGTGAAACATGATCTCTCAACAAACCCATGCTGATAACCACAGAGAATACCGCTGTCATCAACCCATTTCTGTATCCTACTTCTCACTAATCTCTCCAGTTCCTTCACCACAACTCCAGATATACAGATTGGCCTATAATTTGAAGCTACAGCCTTATCACCACCTTTATGCAGTGGAACAATTTTACCCTCCTTCCACTCCCTTGGAATCTGTACTGTTGCAAGACTTATTAAATAGGTGCCAATGCTACTGCCAATTCCCTGGAACATTCCCTTAAGATCCATGGTGATATGTCATCAAATCCTATCGTCTTAATGACATTAATCTTATTTATTTCCTCAAATACTTCGTGTTCACTCACAATTAAGCCATCCCCTCCTGTGTCCTCTACACTTAAGTTCCTCAGGATTCCACCTTGATCAGGATGAAACACCATTATAAATTGATCACTGAATACCTCAACAATGTCTTCTGCAGCAGTTACCATTCTGCCCTCTTTCATTCATTAACTTCGACTTACCATGATCATTCTTCCTTCTACTTGCCATATATCTAAAAAACTATCTACGATTTTTTTTGTCTGATTTGCCAATTTCTACTCGTAATCTAGTTTTGTTTTCCTTGCTAACTGAGTCACTCTCCTGGCTTGTTCTTTATACTTTTCACAGGACTGATTATTACTATTATTCCATGCTTAAGCTCCACATTCATTTTTATACCTACCTTATTCAGCACTTTGGAATACATTCACACATTGATGCTGTTATGTATTTCTTTGTCTGCTTTTGTTAGTTTCTTTGCCAGAATTTATTTCCTTACTGCTCAACTCCTTGTTGCACGTTACAGCTACAAGCTGTTTCCTAAGCTTGTCATAATCACCGCTCTTATAGTTCCATATAAATCCTTTCCTCACAAAAGTCTGTATATGACTAGCCACAAGACAGGTGATTACTTCATGATCATTTTCATCAACTGGAGGTAGTAAACTGAGATAGTCATCACTCAAGAACTCGAGAAATTCATTTTCCTTATTCCCAAATGATATCTTTTCATTCCAATCTATACCACTGCCATAATTAAAATCACCCATAATAATTACACCTTCCTTTGTTCACTAATCCAAGTTGTTTATGCATTTCTTCATCACCACCCTCCACATTCCCAGATCTATAACAACATCCAACTAAATATGTCTTCCTCTCAACCTCCACGTTACACCACACTGCCTCATAACCATTGCACTATTATTCCTTTTCACGTCTACTTTATGTGCACTTAATTCCACTGCTATCATCAGCAGCACTACTCCTCCCTTCTTGCCCTTTCTATCCTCTCGTGAAATCCTTCCATTTCTATTCCAGTTACGATATCATTTACATTCAACTATATTTCACTTATTCCAATGATTTTTTGGACAAATAAACTCAATCATTGAAACCATTTCATTCCCTTTATTTCTGATACTTCTGGCATTTATAAACAAACACAGCAGTTCATTTTTAGGTCTAAAGGCAGTCCTGGCCATGTGTTGATTGTGATTTCCCCACAACACCCACCCAATCCCCCTTTATCGCCACTTACCACATATATCTACTCAGTCTCAACTTCCTCACCCACTTTGCAGTATACCCCATCTTTATACACACCTTCGCTGCTGCTTTTAACATCCACTCTCCGTATGCCATGTCTCCCTGTCCACCCGAGCTCCCCCACGTTTCTCTGTTCCTCTTGCATTCCTGTTCTCTCTTCATCTCTCACACTACCTACTACTGTTTCCACTGCCAAGTACTTCTGTCTCTTCAGTACCACTCTCTTGATTTTTCCCTTCATCTCTTTCTTCAGATCTCCTGGAAGCATCATCACACACTGTACTTTCATCCAGCAACATTTTCTCCAGTACACTCACTACAAAGCCATTTAATTGCAACTCACTGGATTGGACAATGTTTTACTCCTAAAAGGACACCAATATTTTTCTGAATGCTTTTATTTTGCACTTAATAATGATGTCTTCCAAACCTCATGGTACTTGTGCTTGCATGTAAATAAATACATTATAATAAGTAAATCTGGGTCAATTTCACAAAAAAAAAAGTAACAACTTTTGGTGAAATTTTTTTATAGTTGATTGCCATATAGCAGCAACTAATATTATTCAGAAGTGTTGAAAAGGTAATAACGACTTTTTTTTGTTTTAGTGGGAAATCATGTTTTTTTTTTTTTTATTTTATATTACAAATCATGTGTCATTTTAGTTTATCTTATTCTTATATAAAAATTAATATGCAAAATTTGAAAGAATAGTAATCAATAATAAGTTTTTTTTTTTAAATAACGAAACCTGTGGTGCGATCATAATTAAAAGAAACACACGTATTAACCACAGTGAAAATTATTTAATTGTAAATATTTCATCTTAAGTATCTTAGGACATCATCAGTACAGTAGTTTAAAACAATAATAGGAATAACATACAGTTAGGGCGTATTATATATATATATATATATATTATATAAATGTTCTAGCAAGAGGCCATAAATTTGCGATTTCACCAAAATGTTTCCCATATTTAGACTTCATACATAATATAGAAAGAAACATCACTCATCTCTCCAGTATTGAAGCCAACAGACTTCGATTTGAAGTAGCTAAAGTGATCTATAATGCAAACCTTCAGAATTAAATATCCCACCATCAGAATTGAAAGCTATTATTTCCTTAAAATGTAATAAAAACATAATCATTACCAGAGCTGATAAAGGAAATACCACTGTGGTTCTCGATACAAAGATACCAACTCATATGACCGAAAAATGAATTTACTTCTTTGAGATCGTAATACTTACGCCAAATTGGATTATGATCCTACAAAATATCAACTCAGAAAATTAAATAAGCTACTTAATGAAACTTCCTTCTTAGATGAAGAAACAATCAAAAAACTTAAGACATACAAGACCTCCTAGAATTTATGGTTTACCTAAGCTACACAAAACTAATGTTTAACTTAGACCCATTGTAGACTGTATCAGTAGTCCAACTTATAAGTTATCAAGATTCTGATCTAACCTTCTCCGCCATCACATAGGCCACTCAGTCTCTTCAATCAAAAATTCTGCTGAGTTTCACACAAAAATTAAAGACATTCAACTATCAAAAACTGACTTGTAAATCAGCTTCAACATTGTCTCCCTCTTTACCAACATTCTCCATAAAGAAACAATAGAATTACTAACTCAAAAATTTCTGTCTGATATAGTTGAATTGTTCAAGTTTGTTATTGCATCAGGTTACTTCACCTGGAAAGGTCAAATTTACAAGCAAGAAGAAGGAACAGCAGTGGGATCTCCTTTATCACCAAACCTAGCAAACTTGTTTCTAAAACACCTTGAAGAAAAAATATTCACTTTTGAACCCAAACCAAAAATTTGGTTAAGATATGTCGACGACATATTTGCAGTCTGGGATCATCCCGAACATGAATTACAACTGTTTCTAGATAAAATTAACCTTCTTCATCATCGCATCAACTTTACGTTAGAAAAAGAATCTCCACAGGGTATCTCCTTTTTGGATTTACACATCCAAAGAAAAGAAGATGGTTCCGTCGCCATGTCTGTCTTTCGCAAGCCTACATTCTCAGGAATTAGAACTAAAATTCATCTCTCATTCACAATTTTTCCGCTCATCATCCATCTCAGAAATCTGGCATTATTAAATCACTAGTTTCCAGAGCACAGAAATTCTGCTCCTCTGAAGAATCTTTAAACCAGGAATTAGAAGTAATGAAAAATACAGCCATCCTAAATGGATATAATCCAAAAACAACTCAAAATCATCAGTCATTTCGCCATACATCAAGCCAGACAGGAAGAAGTCCATAAGGAAGAAGGATTACCATACCGTACGTCAAAGGCATCTCCGAACGTCTTTCTAAAATTATGAAGAAATACAATTTTGCCACTACTTACAAACCTATCAACCAAATTTACAACCTGTCACCTTCTCCTAAGGACAAACCTTTGATGTTGCCTGGCGTTTATGAAATCCCATGCTCGTGCAAATTGTTTTACTTTTGACAGACAGGTAGGTAGGTAGGTCTGTTCAGAAACTCATCTCGGAACATTAAGACCACATTCATCTTTTTAAACTGCAGAAATCTGGCTTCTCTCAACATGGAATTGAAAATCCAAACCATAGGATCCTTTGGGAAAAGTCTAAACTTTTACATAGATTACTTAAATTAAGGGGATATTAAATCCCGCATAGTTTTAAAACCGAATAAGAAACTCAAAGATCAGAATCAGAGAGTTTCTTGCCGAATATAGTAAACCATAAAGCATCGGCGACACTAGCGTTAGCCAATGCAAGTGATCCTAGTATGTAGTACAATACCGGGCAGCTCGTTGCAAAGGTGGTAAAGTTCTGATCGCTATTCTTAGGTATTTTCCATAATGTAAAAACACATTTCCTAGGAAATGTATGCTGTTATTACATTATGGAGGGAGGTCACTACCTTTTACATAGATCTTTATATAAACATGAAAGTTTATACAAAGAAAGTTCTGAAGCCTACTACACAGACCAAACTTAAACCGCAACGACGTTATTACTATTCCTAAAGTATGGGAAATTGTCATACAAAATTGGATTAAATAATAATTTTTTTTTTTTTTTCTGTAACACATTATGCACGTTTAATGAGATTCTATTGTAATCATGCGCCCTAACTGTTGTTATTCCTATTAATGTTTTAAACTACTGTACCGATGATGTCCTAAGATACTTAGGATGAAATATTTACAATTAAATAATATTTCACTGTGGTTAATACGTGTCTTTCTTTTAATTATGATCCCACCACAGGTTTCATTATTTAAAAAAGTTTTATTCCTTCATGGGGAAATGACAGCGCAGAAGACAAACTTACTAGGAAAACTGCTTTTTAAAACGAGCTAGAATCTCTTTTTTAAAAAGGTGCAGACACGATAATCTTATTCCAACCTTTGCAAAACTGAAGGTACGACTTTACCACTAGTCACAAGCCATCTTTTGGACTCTACTCCTGAATAAACCACTCTCTGATATCTCTCCATCAGCCACCCATCCATCTCACCAACTCTTTATCCATCCCCATATGCTGCAGTTTACTGATTAGAGGTTCCATGTGGTATCCTGTCAAAGGCCTTAGCAAGGTCCAGTAGAATCACTGTAAAGCCATTACCCTTATCCAGTTCAGCCATCACTGTGTTATAAAACGTGAGCAAGTTAATGAGGTATGATCTACCCTTCACAAAACCATGTTGTCCCCTATACAGTATCCCATTTTCATCTATCCAATCTTGTATTTTCTCCAAGACCTTGACAACAATTCCTGATATGCTAATCGGTTGGTAATTTACAACAGCAGTCTTGGAACCTCCTTTATGCAGTGTAACTATTTCCCCCTCTTTCCACCCCCTCGGGACTAATCCAGACCCGCTAGATTTTTAGCGTACAGTAAGCAAAGTATGCACTATGAAATTTCTTTATATTCACTGATGAATGACAGATATGGACTGTAGAATCTTCGCTTTTGCATTAGAAAGTCAGAATAAACAACAATATTTCTTAGCCATCTAAAAGCAAATGATAGTCTGCACTTTACATGGTAAACTCTAGCCCATCCATGGTATAAAATGTACTATAGGTTTGCTAATAACCTTTCATGGGTGGGAGCAATATAAAAATTGATCAAAAGAAGAACAAACATCACCATCATTGCATGTAAGTAACTGCAACAAGACTTTTCATATATAAATCACGATTATATCGATAAGAATGTCATTCCAAAGAAAGTGATGAATTTTAAGGTGCCATACTATTTATTTCTTGTCCTTACATATATTTATATGTAATTATATATATATATATATATTTATATCTACTTATATATTTATTCTTACAGTTATTTTATCTATTTTATGTTGTACTACAGTCTAGCGTACTTCTACATATACAGGTAACCCTTGTATAACACAGTAATTATACGATGCAGTTTCAATATAACACAATCTAGAAATTGTAGTAACCCTTGATCAACGCAGTTCTTATACAATGCCATTTCGATATAACATGGTCTACAAATTGCAGTAACCCTTTATCTTTTCATCCTAACCTTTATCTTAATGAAGATAAAATCAAATTTTATCTTCGTTAAATTTGTGTCTGCCTGTATTGCGCATGTAGTTATAAGTAGCGAATTTATGTCAGGGGAAATACCTTTAGCATGCATGTACATCAATTGTTTACCATATAAAGTGTTTATTGTTGAAAATTGTCTTCGTTTTCTGCCTGGAAAGCGCATTAAAAATCAAAGTGTTAATCTCAAGCTGAGCACTTTATTTTCTGTCGAGTTACATACATAATCAATATGTAATGCTTTTTTTTTTAATATAAAAAATTTATTTTTATAGTAATGGTCACTAAAACTGCAACGAAAGGGGAAAAAACCAACATTGAAAAGAAAATTCATTTCTGGCAAAGAAAAATTTTAAATCTTGGATCAGTTGAAAAATGGAGAAAAACCAGTAATTGTTGCAAGGATTTTGAATTTAAATGAATCAACAATTTGAAAAATCAAAGAAAATGAACATGAAATCTGAGAAAGTGTTATTGCTGGGTCAACGTTAAGTGCAAAGCACGTTGCTCATGTACATGATATTCTAATGGGGAAAAAATGGAGAATTCTCCAATGATTTGGATAGAAGATTGCACTCGAAAGAAAATTCCTTTGAATGGAAATCTTATTAAACAAAAAGCTCTCAAAGTTTATAAACATTTAAAAGAATTTGATCAAGATTCTTCAGAAGAATGCTCTCTGCATGGATTTTGTGCCAGTAAGGATTGGTTTTTGAAAACTTTAAAATGCGGGTTTCTCTGCATAATCTTAAAATCCAGTGAGAATCCGCATCAGCAAAAGTAGAAGCTGCCCAGATATACCCAGGAGAACTTTTAAAAATCATTGAAGAAGGTGCTTATAGTGAAGACGAGGAGATCAGCTCCTGGATTCAAAGTTTTCAAAGTTTTGCAGTAATGCATCAGGTGATTACAAGACAAAACTAGTGTTTATTAACTGATCCTGAAATCCTCGTGTTATGAAAGGGCTCAATAAGTCTACCTTACCAGTTTATTGGCAGGCCAACAAAAAAGGCATGATTTACAGCTAGCAGTTTGAAAATTGGTTTTTCAAGTGTTTTGTACCTGATGTAGAAGGTTACACAAAGAAAAAGAATATCGATTTCAAAATTCTATTAATTTTAGATAATGCACCAGGCCACCCAACAAATTTAAGTCATCCGAATATTAAAATAACTTTTTTTGCAGCCTAATACTTCACTTATTCAACCACTCAACCAAGGAATAATATCAACATTTAAGTTATATTATATTTGTTGAACATTCCAATTAATTTTGGAAAAAATGGAATCCAATCCAAACATGACACTGTCTCAAGCGTGGAAAGAATTTTCAATATGGAATTGGGTGAAAATTATTTCTCTGTCCATTAAGGAATTACAACCCTCTACAGTGAATGCTGGCTGGAAAAAATATGGTCTGAAGCCATTCCACAACAAAATTTCATATCTCCAATGGATGCTGAGCTAAGTTGTATAATAAACATCGCACACATTTTTGTTGATGAGGGCTTTTGCGACATGGTTGAAAACGAAATTAGTGAATTAATTGATGGGGAAACAGATTTAAATGAGGAGGAACTAATACAATTAATAGATGATTTCGAGCCAAATGGCAGATAAAGTTCTGCCAAAGATTCTGATGAATCAGTTAAAGAATTCAGTTTAAAGAAATTAGCAGAAGGATTGCACTTGGCAAGAAAGTTAGGAAGTTATTTTACGGATAATGATCCCTTAATGGAGCACTCTGGAAAATTCACGAGACAATTGGATATTTGTTTAGCTCCATATTATGAACTTAATAAAAAAACCGCAGCATAGTGGTAAGCAATGCCTTATTACTGACTTCTTGATAACTAAACCAGCCAAAGTATGCAATGAAAATTTCAAGTGATGAAGATGTCCGGCCACTCGGAAATAAAGAACATCTACGAAATGTTATTTTTTTAAGACAGTGATGACGATTAAAATATGCGCTTTATTTTATTTTGAGTAAAACATTTATGCATTATGTGCAATGAAGTTTAACTACAATTTGTAATTTTTATAATTTTATACTATGTATTTGTTTCATAGTTTATGTTTTCTTAACTTACATGAATTACTTGAATTAAATCATTTTTTTTTTTTTTTTGTTGGATATGTCATTGTTGTTTATGTAATTTAAATACAAACAAAAAAAAAAAGATTCCGGAACATAACCCTACTTTTTCTATGTGATCTGAGTCTCGCATAATGCGATTTATATAACGCGGCATTTCTATGGAACCTAACATCCGCATTATATGAGGGTTACCTGTGTATAACAAGTGGTATCCAGGGTTAAGGGAAAAAATGAAAACATGACTAAATTCAGCTGCCTACACAGAAGCATAAGGGTATCATGAGCAAGTGCAATTTCATGAGATCAGCTGACTTAAGGTTTAAAACTTTGAAGTATTACTGTTTTGGAGGTGTTGGATAAATGGTAGATTACTGTGCAAGGTGATACAATAATCATGACATCCATCATTACTTTAAGAAATTCTGAATATCAAGCATATTATGGAATTTAATGAATGCAGCCCTCAGAGCACAAAATATCATGGTAGATGCAGGATTGCTGTTTGTGGCCATTTGACTGTTTGAGAAAATTGTGAATTTTCTCAATTTAGTATCCATTCCATATATCAAAGACTAGTCAGAAAATCCTATGGATTCACTAAATAAAAATGGCTACCAGAATTTAAGAGGATTCTGGGAAAAATTCTAAAAATATATTTTCTTCGATCTAAAGGGTAGGGTGGCAAACTCACTTTCATGAAAATCAAAAATTATGCAGCTTCAATCCCTGGTGAGTTTATCTGGAATGACCCATTGGCAATTTCTATCAATATAACATCTCTTATTGTAATCCAAGTTGTTTTTTTTTTTTTTTTAATTGCAGCATAGTGTTATTTATTATGATGATGATATATATATATATTACATAGTAAAATCAGATTGAACTAAAGAGAATTCATGATAACTAACCTGATTGTTAGCAACAATATGAATTGTTCCATGTGTCGAATAATCAGGCAGATCACTCAGATGGAATGTTTCATAAACTATACCTTGGCCTGAAAATGCAGCATCACCATGAAGCAAGATACTCATCACCTAACAAAAATTTAAATTGTATGATTTATTAAATCACTTTCACTGTCTTTGAAATCAAACATATCAAATATCCAGAAATCTAATATTTCGATACTTGATTTACATCAATGGAAATATTCAGATAAAGAACATAATGATGGGATTTTTTATTATAACTACCAAATTGTTTATCAACAATGGACTTAGCATCTCTCATCCAAACATTTCTCCTGTTAGTCCCTATTTTTCACGAGAATCCCTATACTCTTACTATACATCACATTCTTATTCAACTTGCAAGGTCACACTCTTTCCCAGACTGATGCATTTCTTCTATATTCTCCTCCAATAGATTTGTGCATATTACTTGTTGGTCTTAATGGTCATTCACTCTCCAACAAACAGGCTGCAAGTTCAAATCCTGCATGGATGTTTCTGATTGTCTTAACCTGAAAAAGTTCCATGTTTGGTCACTCAAACAGATTTCCAGATTATGCAAAAAATAAAATAAAAAAATATATAAATTAAGTGGATATTAAAACCATAGAGCTTGCGGAAATACACCGCCACCATACTGCAAGTTGCCCTAACCAAACTTAATAGGAAAAGCATGAATGCTAAAAGCGCCCGTATATTGCCTACTATTGGTTTCACTAGTCTGACAGCTGTTTCAAACTCATTGGTTTTCGTTAGAGACTAGGCAGAAACCTAAGAGAGCAAAATCTCTCAATACTAGGGAACTTGAAGCGTCGGAAAGGTGTATTTTCCGTAAGCGAACTCTCGGTCAGTGAATAAAGTATTTATTAAAATGACAAAAAACCAATGAGTATGAAACTGCCATCAGACTAGTGAAACCTATCAAAATGGACCAATAGAAGGCAATATATGAATTTTGAAAGCATGGGCGCTTTTAACATTCGTGCTTTTCTCACCGCCACCATACTCATAGTATGGCAGTGGTGTAATCCTGCAAGCTCTCTGGTTAATTTTCGTATAAAACATTTATAGTTTCTGCATTCGGCTTTGAAATGATGTGGATTTAATATCCACTTAATTTATATAATTTTGCATCATTGAAAATAAGCCTTTGGCTTTTTATTTTAGTAAATACTTTACGCACTGAGAGTTCGCTTACAGAAAATACACCTCTCCCACGCTTCAAGTTCCCTAGTACTGAGAGTTTTTGCTCTCTTAGGTTTCTTCCGAATCTGGTTCCCGGTGAGGGGATTAGATTTCGGGAAGGGGGTATCTTGAGAGAGCATTTTGAGTCTCAGGGAGAGTGTATTCCGGCATGGCCTGCGAGGGGACTTGTCGATGGATACTTGTCCCTAGAATATTAACAGTTCTTCTAAGTTGTGGGGTGAGCCCGTCACTGAGTGGAAGCAACTGAGTTGGACGATCTTTTCGGGCAGTTGTAGGGAGTAGTCCGGGGGGGGGGGGGACCTCGTTTTTTTTAGAGAGACCTTTACTTAAATAGTGTCTCTGACGAAAACCAATGAATTTTAAACAGCTGTAACACTAATGAAATCTATCAAAATGGATCAATAAACGGCAATATACGGGAGCTTTTAGAGTTCGTGCTTTTCCAATTAGATTCTAGGGAAACTCATAACATGGCGGCAGTGTATTACCGCAAGCTCTCTGGTTAATTTTTGCACAAAACATTTATAGTTTCTATAATAAATTTAGTTTAATCCTTTATCCAAGTGTAAGTAAACAAAGTTTGCAAATGAAGTATCTTCAGGACTGAAGTAACTAATGGTAAAGGTGGACCAAGCTCTCATCACTCCTTGTCTTAGTATCTCCCATAATGCAAAGCACATCTCCATTATACAGACGTATAATGCTATGTATAAAGGGAAAGGCCACTACCCAGACTGGTTTTTCAACCTTTACTGAGGTCTCGTCAGTGGGAGCCAGACCCAGAGGTGTTGATACTAAGGTGGAAGCAATGGAGAAGTCCTATTTACCTATGTGAGTTGCCAAAAGGTGTCTCACATTATTATTAAATTACTCTGGATTTACAGGATGGATATATTTTATAGTTTCTGCACAAAACTTTTATGGTTTCTGTATTGAGCTTTGAAATGATGTTGGATTTATTATCCACATAATTTATGTAATTTTGCATCGCCAAAATTAAGCCGTTGGCTATTTATTTTAATAAATACAAAAATGACATAATAAAATATTGAACAAAAATTCTTAGTCCACCCATGGTATTAACGTAGTATGGGTTTACAACCTTTCATGGGTGAAAGCTATAAAAAAAAAATAATAAGATAAAATAATGATAAATTAAAAAATATATATGGATTACATTATGAAGGAAAGTGCCATTAAATCAGATATAGTCAACTGTGATGTTTCCTCCTTTATGCAAATGATATTATTCTCCTAAATTAATCCAGCACTTTGAATAAGTGCTGTTAGTGTAAAAATAAAGTGTAAAAATATGGGAAACATCAACTATATTCAACTGGAGAACCCACAGAAAGGAATATGGATTAACCACTCTATTTTGTCAGATTCTATTTCAAAAGCCTATAGGGTATGGTGGGGAAGGAAAGACAGTCTTCAGTGAATATGCTAAAATAGTATGGAATTACATAATAGAATAAACAAAGCTAGTGTGGAGAGAAGCAAGTTGAATAATTTAATATGAAATGAGAAATCAGAATGGTAGATAAATGATATATTGGCAGGAATAAAAAATTGCAGGGTGTAGCATATTATGGCAGGATAGAAAAGAAAAACACAGTGGTGGACTATTGCTTAGGATAAGTGATGATTTGGAAGGAAATGGTAATAATAGTTTTGAGTGCATATGGTGTGAGGTAGAAGTGGGCAGAACATGATATGTAGGAGAATGTTACCATAAGCTAGGGAACAGATGGTGAAGAGCAGGAGATGTTTAGGCAGTTGAGCTTGGACAGTGCAAAACGACTGATCATTATGGGAAATTTTACCTGCTGCAATATAAACTGCAAAGAGGAAACAGCATATAGTGGTATCATCATCATCAAATTCCTGCCATGTACCGTCAAGGGGTGTACAGGATATGATAGTACTATATGAAAAAATTTACATCATTATTAATTTCCTATCTACAATTTTCCTCCAAATCAGTCTGTTACTTGTCAAGACTCCAACATTGTCAGATCTTATATTTCTATCGTCTAAGGCACTTTGTACTGTATCAATCCACCTATATCTTGGTCTTCCTCTGGGTCGTTTTGCTGCCAACCTGGCAGAGAACACTTGTTTTGCTAATCTTTCCTCGCCCATTCTGTTTAAGTGACCATACCACCTGAGATTAGGTCTGCTAACGCATTCCTGGATGCTGACAATGTTCTTTCATAATATCTTCGTTTTTAATATGATATTGCCATTGATGCCATCTGTTCACACCTATAATCTTTCTCAGGACTCTCGTATCTGTGGTCTCTAGTCTTTGGTCAAGTGTTTTACTTCTGACCCAGCTCTCAGGTCCATAAGTTAAAACTGGTTTCAACACTGTCTTGTATACAGCTAACTTAGTGTTCTGACTAATTTCTCTCTTATTCCATATGAATTTATTCAATTGACTTCCCAACATAAAAGCTTTGCTAATTTTGTTGTTTATTTCTATATTTAATTTACCATCTTCAGTAAACATCATGCCTAAATAACTGAAATGTTTTACTTGTTCTGCAGGTTCTCCATTCACAACACAGTTGACATTTTCAATGATTCTGCCTATTTTCTTTGTCTTTTTATTGCTGACCTTCATACCATATCTATTAGACCAGCTATTCAATTTAGTCAAAAAATCTTGCAGACTTGTAGCGGATTTATTTAGAAGTATAACATCGTCCACATCAAGCAGAGAGCTGACATTAACCTCTCCAATTCTGATATCATGTTTAATACCACTTTCCTTCATAGTGTGATCCATATAGATAATGAATAACAGAGGTGATAATGTACATCCTTGTCTCACACCAGATTTAACATTAAACCATCTTCCTGTACTTCCTTCAATTTGAACTGTTGACTTGCAACTCAAATAAAGACTAATTATTGCTTGATATAATGACCCATTGACACCACATAACTGCAGCGTACTGAATAACTTCTCTCTCTTGACACCTTGTCATTTGCCTTTTCCAAATCGACAAAACTTAAATACAGATCTTTGTTATATTCCCAAGCTTTCTCGACTATTTGTTGTAAAGTGAAGATCTGATCCTGACAGCCTCTATTTGGCCTGAATCCAGCTTGTTCTTCACCAAGCTTTTCTTCCACAATTCTTCTCAACCGTTTCTCAAGTATACTTGCATAGATCTTGCAAGGAACACTGAGTAGGGAAATATCTCTGTAATTCTCACATGCAGTTTTATTTCCCTTTTTATATATGGGTACTATGAGAGCTCTACTCCAATCATCGGGAATTCGTCCCTCTGTCCAGGCTTTCTGAACTATGCAGTGCAGCCACTGTAAGAATCTTATACTACCATACTTGAGCATTTCTGGTCGAATATTATCTACTCCTGCTGCCTTTCCACATATCAAGCCTTTGATGGCTTTTTCTACTTCAAGTATGGATATGTATTCCTGACCGCATGCCTGGTCAGTGTTTTTTACTACAGTGCTGTCATCACTGCTTGTTTCATTTAGCAGTTTTTCAAAGTAATTACTCCATAATTCAAGGATATCTTTTTCTCCCGTTTTCATGTCACCTTTATCATTTTCTTTTCTTTTAGGCTTGCACGGTGATCCGAATGCATTTTTGGAAATTATGGAGACAACTACCATGTTTGAATAAAAACTTTAGTTTAATATTACTAAAATTTTACAATTCGACGTTTCGACCTTTATGTCAAGGTCATCTTCTGGAGCCTACAAACATACACAAGAAACAAGCTATACTACAATCATACTGGTTTGTTAAAGACACTGACTAACCACTACCACAATTGTTAGAGTGACCTCTGGTGAAGAAAAAAAAATAAAAACTTTATCATCTTTAACTCCTTTTACTCTTTCCTCCATTCCTAAGCTTCTTCAACAACCTCCAGAATGTTTTGCCACCTTCTTGATATTTATTTTCTATATTCTTGCCAAAGTTCTCCCATGACTTTTGTTTAGCTAGTTTTACACAGTGTTTAGCATTCTTGCATTTCTCTCTATATTCTCTAAGAGCACAAGCTGACTTATTTGACAGGAACTTTCAACATGCTTTCTTCTTTTCCTTCACTGCCTCTTTAACTTCCTGTGTCCACCAGGGAGTTCTGATTTTTTTATCCTTACAGACAACCTCACCACATGCCTCTCTGGCAGAATCAATCAAGGTTTTCTTCAGAGTTTGCCACTGAATCTCCAAGGTTTGATTCCTGTTCTCAAACTCTTTCATTTTTTCTTCAATAATCTTTGTGTATTTTAGTCTACAGTTCACATCTGAGAGCTGCTCAACTTTTATTCACTTTAAAACTTTCTTACATGTTATTCTTTTGAATATGAAATTCAATTTTATCTTGCTCAAGACTAAATAGTGATCACTTCCAATTTCAAATCCTCTGTACATTCTGGTGTCCTGCACCAGAGAGAAAACATCACTATCAACAATAATATAGTCAATGAGACTTTTCTTATTCCTAGCCTCTTCTCTCCATGTGAATTTGTGCACATTTTTATGTTGGAACATGGTATTAGTAATAACCAGTCCATGTCCTGAGCAGAAATCCAACAGACATTTGCCATTATCATTAGCTTTGCTCTTTTCTCCAAATTTTCCCAAAATATTTTTCTATGTCTGACAATCATTTCCTACTCTGCTATTTAGATCCCCAACAAGGACCAACATTTCCTTTTTCATTGTGTCACTTGCTTTTTCTAAAGCCTCAAAAAATTCCTCCACTTCCACCTTAGTAAAACCTTCTGTGGGACCATAGGCACAAATAAGTCTCATTGTCCAGCTCCCCATTCTCATATTTGCCCACATTACTCTACTTGAGACTGACTGCCATTCAAGAAGATTAGCCTCATATTTTGTGTTGAATACTATGGCTACTCCTTCTTTTCTTTGATTGTTATTGCCTGAATATAACATTTTGTATTTATTGCTCAGAAAGATCTTACCAGTTTTGGTCTTTTTTTTGTTTCAGTCACCTCTATTATGTCGATCTGGTACTTATCTAATTCCTCAGCTAGCTCCATTTCTTTGCCATTCAGGCTTCTACATTATTGGTACCGATCTTTAACTCTGGTGATGTTGAGTTGGGGTTTGTTTTCAGATTTGTTCCAGTAGCTGACTTTTCACTGTTCGCCCTGGTTCCCTGGCAAACACAACAGGGGCCTTGTTTAACCGGGCGACGACCCAGCCGGAATGAAATTTTGTCATGTTGTACCATCATTTTTTTATTTTGGTTTAACCAATAAGAGTACAATTTGGTCAGCTAAATCCCAAATTGCCAGCCCAACCTCGTTCGTTCAGTATCCAAGTAGATACCCAACAGGGTGCACCACGAGAAGGTGAGGATTGGACATTAGGTCAGAAGCCCTGGTCG
Source organism: Typopeltis vanoorti (assembly GCF_054136105.1). Classification (NCBI taxonomy): domain Eukaryota; kingdom Metazoa; phylum Arthropoda; class Arachnida; order Uropygi; family Thelyphonidae; genus Typopeltis; species Typopeltis vanoorti. Next base: position 32,826,206 of record NC_143555.1, read on the forward strand.
GTTCTCCGCATTCTTTTAAAGGCTATGTGGAGGTCTCCTCTCAGTTATACAGCTTTGACCCTTAAGCACCCCGCATATGGTGGTAAGGGAATGGAATTTCTGGAATTCTTGAGACACCAATATCTTTGGTAACATATAACAGAAGGAACACAAGGTTCAAGAAATTTGGATTTGATCATAACTGAGATATCATTCCTGCACCCAGTTGGAGAGAGTGACCATGTAGTCTTGATTTCTGGAATGAATAGACATGCATAAATATCTAGGAGAAAGAAAGTTATGTACATAATAATCTTAGAAATCAGCTTGGGATAGTTCCATGGATGGAAGAATTTGAAGGGCATGATATCACAACTTCATGGGTTCCAACAGTATTTCTTTATTAGTTCTAATGAAGAAACATTTATTAATGGCAATAGCAAGGTTGTATATCTCAGGCGAAAACATAATTTAATTTTCTCTTTTTCACTCTAGTGGACGGCATCCAAGTGGATGCCTAATGATATCAAATGGGAACTGTAGATGAAAAAGAAGTTATGGAAAAATTGTAGGGGGGGGTGCAGTTGCATGAAGAATATAAGACTCAGGCAAAGGTGAAACTTCAATATAAGAAGAGATAAGTCCTGAGATCCAAGGAAAATCCTAAGGAATGTAAGACAGCCCTGATCAAAAAACATCTGGATTATTGTGCTCAGATTTGGACACCAGGATTTGAAGTGAATAAATTAACCTTGGAAAGGGTGCAGAAGCAAATAACCAAAATTATCGGGACTGTAGAATGTTAATTATGAGACTAGACTGGGGGGGGGGGGGCATATGAACTGAAAAGTTTGGAAGAGATAAGAAGAGGAAATATGATTGAGATATTTGAGAGGTACCAGTTATGAGGCTGACACTAGGGAGTTCTTTCATATGGTAAAACAATTGAGGACAATTGGCCATCTCTGGATGTTACAAATGGAAATGATGAGCAAGAAGGTGAGAGTGTTTTTTTTTTTTTTGTAAGGAGGCTGATTGGACTGTAGAGTGCATTATCTGATAGGGTAGTGAGAGCACAAACAGTGAATGAGTTTAAGTAGTGGTATGACAAACTGTGTTGTATAGGAGGATGGGTCAAAAACAATGAACTTTGTGATACCATGGAGGACCTCAAATAATAATAATATATATTATTTTATTTTGCTGTTGTCATTTTTAAATGAGAAATTATCATATGAGAAAATAAAACTAGTTTCCAAAAAAAAATAATAATAATAATAATATTCTTCTCATAGCAGAAAAACAGGATTCACACAGTTTCTTCTGAACTGAGAGGACCGCTGCTCCTTATTTAAAAAAAAAAAAAAAAATTACAATTTGGCTTTTAATGAATGACAACAAGTATTTAATATCATTATTTCCTGACCTCCATAGAGTCACAAGACTCACTGTGGAAGGTCAACAAAATTCTTCTTCAACCTTTTGGTTCTATCCACTTCTGGACGAAGGTCTCCCCAATGATTTTCCAGACCACTCGGTTTTCTGCCTCTCCCATCCATCTCATTCCTGCAATTTGTTCCAGTTCATCCCTCCACCTTCTTCTCGGTCTTCCTCTTTGTCTTGCTCCATCCATTGGTCTCCACTCTGTTGTTTTTCTAGTCCATCTCCCATCACTGCATCTGACAATATGGCCAGTCCATCTCCACTTAGCCTGTTTAATGTATTTACAATATCAATGACACCTGTTTGAGATCTTATCCAGGTATTTGTCTTCCTATCTCTTAATGTTATTTTTAGCATACTTCTCTCCAAGCGATGTTGCATTGTTCTTAACATCGCTTGGAGAGAAGGTCCATGTTTCTCCTCCGTATGTTAGGACAGGAAGTATGCACTGGTCGAAAGCTTTCCTTTTTAGACTCACAGGGATGTGACTTCAGAATATGTCTCTCATTTTCCTATAAGCCATCCGTCTAAGGTGAATTCTTCATTCAATCTCTTTTCTTTGGCAATCCTCAAAGGATAACAATTGGCCCAAATATACATATGAAGTAACTTGTTCTATTTCATGGTTTTCAACTTTAACAGTTCTATGGTATATGTATTTATTCATCATTATTTTTGTTTTTTCTCTATTTATTTTTAATCCAATTACTCTGGAGGCTTCATTTAGCTGATTTAGTCTTTCTTCCAGATTTTCAAGATTATTTGCTATTAGGACAATATCATCTGCAAACTTCAGATGATGCAGCCCTTTTCCATTTACGTTTATTCCTTTTATTTCCTAATCAAGGCTTCTAAAGACTTCCTCTAGCTGGAAAAACTCATTGTGACTTTTTCAAAGGTATTTTGTAAGACTCATTGTGACTATGAAGTCAAAAGACTCATTGTGGGAGGTCAACAAAAGTCTACCACATCTTAAATTCATCCACTGTCTGCAAGTTTACCACCCTCTCACTACTCTCTTTTGCAACTTCCAGAGACGGTCCCTTGTCCTGACTCATTTCCCTTGTTCTAACATAGGAAAAATCTCCTCAGTGTTAATACAATAACCCTTCAACAGCTTAAATCTCTTGATCATACAAAGAAGATATAGAAGACAAAGGGTGTGTGTGTGTGGGGGGGGGGCTTCCCTTTGTCTTCTATCCACCAAACCCTGCAGTCTGCATCATCTGAAATTTGCAGATGATATTGTCCTAATTGCAGATAATCTTGAAGATCTGGAAGAAAGGCTAAATCTGCATGGTGGATAATCTATCCACCATGCAGACTGCAGGGTTTGGTGGATAGAAGACAAAGGGAAGCCCCCCTACCTTACACACCCTTTGTCTTCTATATCTTCTCGATGATCTCCTGATATCATTTTTGACCGTCTCTGTAAGCTCTCCAAGGTTACTTCATCTCCTTTAAATCTCAGTGACCAGATCTGAGCAGAAATCCAGGTGTTTGATCAAAGCTTTACACACTAGGACCACTACACTTATCTCTTGCAGTCAATATCCTCCTCAGAATTGCAGCAATTCTCTGAGATGTCTTCACAACCTCTGCAATATGTCCTTGAAACATCAAATATCCACAATCACTCCAAGATTGCTTTCTTCCTCCACCTCTTCCAGTATAACCCCACCAAGTGACTGTGAAATATCCCATTGGTGGATCCCAAAATTTAAAATCTTATATTTACGTGCATTAAACTGACATCGTTCATTTGTCCACCTTTCCAGCCTATTCAAATCCTCTTGAAGAACCAAAACATCAGCACTATTACTAATAACCCTCCCAAGCTTCACATAATCCACAAACAACTAAACATCTCCCTATAGTCCTGTGACAATATCGATATAAATATCTAACAGCAATGGTCCCGTTACTGAACTCTGTGGAACTCCACTAGTAAACTTCTTACTCCTTGATACTGCTCCCCCATATACAACTCTCTGATAATCTACCAGAGAGCCAATCAGCAATCCAATCCACTAACCTGATATCTAAACTTATAACAATCAAAAATCAACTTGTCGTGCTGCATCCTGTCAAAATCTCTTGGGAAAAAAAAACAGCATATGCCTTAACCTTATCCATTGTTCTTGTGACTCTATTGTAAAAGGTTACCAGATTACTAAAACAAGAACACCCTTTAACAAATCTATGCGGGCCTGCATAAATAATATTGCACTCATCTACCCAATTCTATATACGAGCTCTTACCAATTTCTACAAAATCTTAATAACTACAGGCCTATAGTTTGATACCTCCATTCTGCTGCCACCCTTATGCAGTGATACTATCTCACCCACTTCACCCATTGCAAGACTTTCATTAAACAGACAAGCTAATGTCATTTCCCTGCATTACTGACGTTCAGTATACTCAGTATTTGGAATACATCCTCTTCATTCATTTCTAACACTTCAGCACTCATTATCCTTCTGAGAATAAGCTTGTTGGAAGTTTTTTCACTTAGCTATGCTACAAATTATATATTTGGTTTAATCCTTTATCCAAGTGTAAGCAAACAAAGCTTTGCCCGAAGTATTTTCAGGACTGGGGCAACTCGTGGCAAAGGTCTTATAACTTCTCATCACTTGCCTTAGTATCCCATAATGCAAAGCACATCTCCTTGCAGATATATAATGGTATGCATTAAGGGAAGGGTCACTACCCAGAGGGGGTGATACTAAGGTGAAAGTAATGCAGAAGTCACATTTCAATATACGAGTTGCCAAAAGGTGTCACCTTATTATTAAAATTCTCTGGATTAGAGACAACTGATGGAAGTTGTTTTCCATTTGATTATGCTAGGAATTATATATTTGATTTAATCCTTTATCCAAGTATAAGCAAACAAAGTTTGCACCTGAGGTAATTTCAGGACTGGGGCAACTCATGGCAAAGGTGGTATGACTTCACATCACTTGCCTTAGTGTCCCATAATACAAAGCACATCTCCTTGCAGACGTGTATAATGCTATGCATTAAGGGTCACTACCCAGACGGTTTTGACCTTTATTGAGGTCTCTTCAGTGGGAGCAAACTTTGTTTGCTTACACTTGGATAAAGGATTAAAGCAAATATATAATTGGTAGCATAGCCAAGTGAAAAAACTTCTAACAACCTTTCTCTAATCCACAGTAATTTAATAAGGTGTGGCATGTGACATCTTTTGGCAACTGGTATTGGAAAATGCGACTTCTGCATTACTTCGACCTTGGTATCACCTCTGGGTCTGGTTCCCACTTAAGAGACCACTCAATAAAGGTCGAAACCGGTCTGGGTATAATAAATTTAGTTTAATCCTTTATCCAAGTGTGTGCAAACAAAGTTTGCGCATGAAAGTATCTTCAGGACTGGGGTAAAGTGGTACAACACCGGGCAACTCCTTGCAAAGGTGGAGCAAGCCACCAATACTCCTATCTCAGTATCTCCCATAATGCAAAACACATCTCCTTGCGGATATGTATAATGTTATGCATTAAGGGAAGGGCCACTACCCAGACTAGTTTCGACCTTTATTGAGGTCTCTTCAGTGGGAGCCAGGCCCAAGTGGAGATACCAAGGCAGAAGCATTAGCAGGGTCATCTCCTCCTATAGGAGCTGCCAAATGGTGTGCCACCTTTTTATTAAATTACTCAGGATTTACAGAAAGAGGTTAAAAGTTTATTTTTCACTTGGTCAGACTATAATAAATTTAGTTTAATCCTTTATCCGAGTCTGTGCAAGCAAAATTTGCGGTCTGGGTAGTGACCCTTCCCTTAATGCATAGCATTATACATGTCTGCAAGGAGATGTGCTTTGCATTATGGGATACTAAGGCAAGTGATGAGAAGTTATACCACCTTTGCTACGAGTTGCCCCAGTCCTGAAAATACTTTAGGAGTAAACTTTGTTTGCTTACACTTGGAAAAAGGATTAAACCAAATATATAATTGGCTTCTAAGAATAAAGCTGTAGTACCAGGATGAAGCACTTTAATACAGTGATCATTAAATAACTCGACTACGTCATCTGCTTTGGTTACCAGATTCCGATCTCCATCCTGCAAGATAATATGTCCACTATTATTTTTCCTCCTACTTGCCACATAGCGAAAAACCTCCTTAGGATTGTTTGTGGACTGCAGTGTTAGTTTCTGTTGATATTCTAATTTTTCTCTCCTTAGAATACTAGTCACTTTCCTAGCCTGAGCTGCCTATATAATAAACAGAAAGAGAGAGAGAGAGAGGGAGGGAAAAATTGGCTCAAAGGAAGTTTTTTATTTTTTTCTTGTTCTAAAGTGAATTTTATGATGTTGTGCAAATTGTTGGGATAATCTTTGAAATTGTTAAGTTCATCTGTTGTTCCACTGAATATGATGAAAATATCGTCCACATAGCGTAGCCATATTTTTGGTTTTTTATGGTAATTCTTAAGAGCATTGTTTTCAAATTTTTCCATAAATAGGTTTGCTAATACTGGTGATAATGATTAACCCATGGCCAGTCCTTAGGATTCTTTGTGGACTGCAGTGTTATTACTAATTAATGCTAATTCAGCTCTAGTGACTGTAATTCTTTCTCTTAGAAAAGCTAGTTCCATATTATGATAAATTTTGGAGGCCTTGTTTGTCTGTTATTTGAGTTTTATGAATAGCCAGACGGTTATGATTTGTATTTATTAATTCTCTTGTTTAAACTTTAAGTTATACTATTTACCAAGATGTAAATCCTACAATTTACGGAACTTGTCGGGAACTATTATTTCAGTGTTTTATACAACTGAATAAAAAAAAAAAAAAAAAAAATGTGGTGTAATCACCAAAATATATCTTTTGAACCAATTAGCCACAAAAAACTATGCCTGCAATAAATCAGTTTGACTCATATGTATCTCAAAAGAAAGAAAAGAGGGAATTGCAGAAGAAAAAGGGATTATGGAAGGTGAGAGAGGTTCTCCCCCCCCCCCTCCCTCTCTCTCTCTTTCTGTTTATTATATAGGCAGGCTAGGAAAGTGACTAGTATTCTAAGGAGAGAAAAATTAGAATATCAACAGAAACTAACACTGCAGTCCACAAAGAATCCTAAGGACTGGCCATGGGTTAATCATTATCACCAGTATTAGCAAACCTATTTATGGAAAAATTTGAAAACAATGCTCTTAAGAATTACCATAAAAAACCAAAAATATGGCTACGCTATGTGGACGATATTTTCATCATATTCAGTGGAACAACAGATGAACTTAACAATTTCAAAGATTATCCCAACAATTTGCACAACATCATAAAATTCACTTTAGAACAAGAAAAAAATAAAAAACTTCCTTTTCTGGATATTCTATTAGAAGTTAATGAAGAAAGTATACTCTCCTTCTCAGTATATAGGAAGCCGACAAACACTGGAAGATTTCTAAATGCAACCTCACACCACCATCCTTCACAAAAAAAAAGCTTAATTAAAACTCTTCGAGACAGAGCATACAATATCTCCAGCACACAAGAAAGATGTAATGAAGAACTAAAATACTTAACACAAATCCTCCAACAGAACGGATATGAAACAAAAACCGTCAAGAGAATCCTTAAAATGCCTCCAGCTAACAACACAATAAAACAGGATTACAAAAATGCAATCTCGCTTCCTTATATCAAAAATGTTACAGATAAGCTAGCTAAATTAATGATCAAACACAACATAAAAGTAGCCTTCCTTCCTTTGGAAAAAATCCCAAGATTCCTACATCCACCAAAACCACCTCATCATCCTCTTAAAAAACCAGGAGTCTACAAAATCCATTGCTCTTGCAGGATTTACTATGTAGGACAGACAGGAAATCTGGAGAAATACGCATGGCTGAACACAAAAAAAGATGTACAATACAAAAGAGAACAAAAAACGTGTCTTGCTTTCCATACCACTTCCACTGGACACGATGTACTCTGGCAAAAAACAATGATGTCATACATAGAAAACAACAGTTATATAAGAAAATTTAAAGAAGCTGCTAATATGCTAAAAAACCCAACCCAATGCAATAAAAATCAAGGTTTAATTCTCCATCAAGTGTAGTCAGCTCTAATAAAAAATCTACCTCAATCTGAGCTCGGACTGTATGAACGAGAACAAGAACACGTGACCTCATCCAGTATTGTTCAACGTCAATAACGTTATATATTTGCATTCTGTTATTTGAGTTTTATGAATAGCCAGACAGTTATGATTTGTATTTATTAATTCTCTTGTTTAAACTTTAAGTTATACTATTTACCCCCTGAAGATGTAAATCCTACGATTTACGAAACTTGGCAGGAACTATTATTTCAGTGTTTTATATAACTGAATTTAAAAAAAAAATGTGGTGTAATCACCGAAATATATCTTTTGAAATTGATTTATATTTTTCACTTGAGGTATGCAATCTATCATTGCTGCCAACAATTTTTTCTTAATTATCTCCCACGGATTAATTGTACTACTGCAAGCTGGTTTCTAAGTTTATGCTAGTCACCCTTCATAATTCCACATAACTTCTTTCTCCCTTCCCATTACTATTCACCCCCTCCAAGTCAGGACTACATGATCACTCTCACTAGCAGGTTGGAAAGTATGTCATCTCAGTCATAATCAGATTCTCTGGTGCTATGACCAAATCCAAAACTCTCGATCTTCGTGTTTCCTCCATAACATGCTGCCTAAGACAATTGTCCCTCAAGAAATCCAAGAATTTAGTTTCCTTATTGCTGCATGCTATCTCCTCTGCCTAGTTTATATCACTATGGTTGAAGTCCCTCATAATGATTGCTTGCTTTGTGCTTGCCAAACTAATTTGCCTAAACATTTCCTGCTCATTACCATCTATATACCCTGGTCTGTAGCAACACTCTACTAAATATCACCTCACACCATATACTCTCAAAGCCATTAGTGTTATTTCCAATGAGACTCTTCACCCTGAGAGTGCAAATTCATTTCTTATCATAAGTAACACTCCACCACCATATTTACCTTCCCTATCCTGATAAAATATGCTATACCTTTCAATTTCTTTTCCTGTTAGAACATCCTCCTCAGTTAATCAAGTTTCACTGATACCAACAACCTTTGGAGAGACTGAATCAATCAATGTGCCACAAACTCATTCCCTTTATTCCTAACATTTGTATACAGAAAAACCAGTGTATAGCCAGTGTTCTTATAGCGATTATTACTTCCTTCATAGTCCGCCTGGCTCTGCAATATAGTGTACACCCCTCCTTTCTCAAGCCACTATCCCCACATGAGGCCATCTCTGCAACATTGAGCTGAGTACTTTGGAAGCAAGTTTGCCTCCTGATTATCATGAAAGAGGGTTACTCCTTCTCTAAAGAACAAGCATTGAGATGTCACAGTAAAATTCAGAAATAACTTAGTAATATATGACAAATTAATAACAACAAAACAAATCAAAAAATTTTACAATAGATAATACTTAACCTTCTGCCAAATTTCAATTAATCTTTAAACAATTCAAACAGTAAATTTTAATTCAATAAGCAGATAAACAGCTTCTTTACTTAATGCACTTAACCAACATTAGATTAGATTAGATTAGATATAAAGTTGGTTAAGTGCATTAACCAACTTTTCATTTCATTACATTTAACAGCTTATATCTTTTTTTAGAGTATTAAACTTAAAGCAATATCTAAATTCTCATCATCGTCCAGTAGCATCCTCTAGCAAGAGGGTTGCAGCAGATGAACAGCTCTTCTCCATTTCTCTCTGTCTGTTGACTCCATCATTCTTAAACCAGTCCATTCCACGATGTCATTGAACCATTCTCTAGTTGGTCTTCCACGTCTTCTCTTCCCCTCAACTTTCCCTAGTAATACAGTTCTTGTCAGGTGTCCCGAAGAACCTCTCAGAAGATGTCCTGCAAATCTGTTCTTTCTTTGCATACAATTCTTGAACAGTGTTCTTTCCATTACAACTCTTCTTAAAACTTCTTGATTTGATATTCTCTCTGTATAGCTAATCTTTTCCATCTTTCTATAAAACCACATTTCCAATGCATTAATTCTTTCTATCTCTCTCTTTCTGAGTGTCCATGACTTACTTCCATAACTTGCAATACTCCAAAATGTTGCTTTAACTATTCCAATTCTAACACCTATTTTAATATTCTTGTTTATTAAAATTCTTTTCATTTCCATAAATGCCAATTTAGCTTTGCCTATTCTATTACTAATGTCCAACTCTGAAGTTCTTTTCTCTGAGATCCAGCTACCTAAATTCTACTCGACAAATTAGTATATATTTTCGACATTAAATTACACCCACCCACCCATGTGTTGACCTGTTGCTCACAGGGAAGTAAATTCCCATGTGAGCACAAATTTTACTAGCACAGGGAAATTAGCTGTCACACTATAGCATCAAGCAGGTCAGCATATTAATTCTGCTCATCAGTTAAAAGAATTAGTTCTGAAGCATTCTTCACAAGACAGAACTTCTTCAGGCCCTAGCCTGCCATGAAATCACCAGAATAACACACCTGGTTTGAATATATCTGATATTTTTAGTGACAAATTTCTAGCTTTCTTCTTTGGACATTTTTAATGGCCTACAGACTGAACAGATTAGACTATTCCCTTCTATTTATGGCTTGACCAAGCTATGTATAATTACACTAGCTTCCTTGTTTTCTCTGTTGACAGAGATATTAGAGAAAACTTGTTGGGAGTATGGTATTTATTTCATGCACTTGTCTCTTTTAGACTTTCCCAAATACTTCTAAGCATACAGCCCAATTAATTCATTGATATTATTGTTTTTAACAGGAGATGTCCCTACTAACAAGATTTCCAAGACAGCTTCCTTTTTAACATTAAATAGAGCAATTTCATAACCTTTTCTTTACCATGCATTCAGCTGGCAGCTCAAGCTTATTTGTCTTCTTTCAAAGTTTAATTTAAGAATTCAGACAAAAACACACTATCAGGTTGATAGCCAACTTGTATAAGGAGCAAGAAGCCACAATAAGAACAGGTGTTGGATTGACTGACTGGCTTCAAGTTGGAAAAGGAGTTAGGCAAAGATGTTTACTTTCTCCTCACTTGTTTAGTATATATGCAGAGGACATCATGCGTGAAGCACTGGATGAGCTCCAGACAGGAATTACGATAGGAGGTAGATTGATCAGTAATCTGAGGTACGCTGATGATACGGTACTCCTTTGGAATGACATGGAAGAACTAGGACTAATTCTTGACAAAGTTAACAAGATCAGTAATAACAGAGGACTTCAACTCAATTCTAGCAAGACAAAGATCATGGTTCTCAAAGGAAAAACAAACAGAGAAGCTCTTGAGAAACAAATGTAGCTTAATGGAGAAAGAATTGAACAAGTCAGCAAGTTTGAGTACCTGGAATCCATTATTAATGTGAAGAATTGTTGTTCAGAAGATGTCAGAAAAAGGTTAGGAATGGCTAAAACAACAGTCAGAGACCTGTCTAAAATCTGGAAGGATGGATCTATCTTCATGGGATAGATCCAACAACTGCATCCAAAGTTGAGGATTTTGGATGCAGTTGTTTTTCCAATAGCAACTTATGATACGAGACTTGGAACCTAAAGAAGTCAGATAAGAAACGGATATCTGCTTTTGAGATGTGGTGTTACAGAAGGCTGTTGAGGATATCATATACTGAAAGGCGTACAAATGAATGGATGTTAGAAAAGATTAGTAGAACTTTAAGGCTCCTTAAGGATATTGACAGAAGAAAATTAAAATATTTTGGACACATAGAAAGGATGGAAGGAGGATTTCTCAGAACAGTAATAGAAGGTAAAGTTCCTGGAAAAAGAGGCAGGGGTAGACCATCAATGAGATAGATGGATGGCGTGTGTGGAGTGACTGATCTTCAGAGAGTTGAGGCTGCCAGAAGGGCAAACAACAGGACTACATGGCGAGGCCTAGTGTGGAATATCATCGAGCATCGGAGTGACCATACGGCATCTGTAGATGCCCAGTGAACACAGACAGACAGACAATGTTTATACCTTCTTACTGAGTACTACAACAGCAATGCTACATGACATGTCCACATGTCTGTGGATCAGCTTCTCTCTTTCCATTCTTATACATCCCTTTTGCTGCTTCCTGCCTTTTGTCCCTCTCCCACTTCTGCTGCATATATCATTTCTTATTTCAAAGGTAATTACTTATTTTATATCCTCAAAGTGGTGAAGATATCTACAAGGATAGAAAAGTAAATACACCATGGGTGTATTTACTGTAATTTAACTTTAAGAAGTTAAAGAAGCAGTTGTAGAAAAAAAGAAAGCATACTAAAACTAGGCAAGATACCCTAAAATAATATAGAGAAAAATGTAAAAAAAGCTAAGTTATGCATAAAAGTAGCTAAACAAAATTCATGGGAAGACTGGTACGAATATAGGAGATAAATATCAGGAAGGTGGCAAAATATTCTGGAAGCAAATGAAAAAGTTTAGAAATGGAGGAAAGACTGTAAAAGAATTGCAGATGATAAAGATGAAATGAAAACTGAAGCTAAGAATATCCTAGATGTCTGGAGTAATTACTTTGAAAGACTGTTAAATGAAACAAGCGGTGACATACGTAGCAGAAAATATGACTTTTCTGCCTTAATACATGAACTAATATGCAGAAAACATGAATAAACTGCAGAAAAGTCAAAGACTTGAAATATGGAAAAACAGCTGCAGTAGATGATATTCAACCACAAATATGGAGGTATCTATATAAAAAAAGTTTTACAGTGACAACACTGCTACTTTAGAGGGCCTGCTCAGAAGATCGAATTCCATATGATTAGAGTAGAGCTGTTATAACTTCCACCTATAATTGTTATAATTTCTATAAAAAAGAGAATGAATCTGAATTCGAGAATTACTCAGGAATTTTCTACTAAGAGTTCCACATAAGATTTATGCAAGTATTCTCGAAAAGAGGCTGAGAAAAATTGTAGAAGAGAAATCATGGGGATATAACATGGATCTGTATGTTTTGCAGATCTGGAAAAGAATACATGGTGCCCAGAGAAAAGATTTTCAAACACTACAGTCATATAGGATAAATGGAACATCATACACAGCAATACATATTCCATATTTAAGTTGTAAGTTAGTAGTCAGAATCGAAGGAAATAGAGGAAGATGATTCGATGTAAAATCAGATGTAAGACTACGATGCTCAATATCCCCACTCTTATTCATTAATATGGATTGCATTACAAAAGAAAGTGGGGTTACATTGATATTAAAATCAGAGATGTTGAACTTAGCTCTTTGCTTTACGCAGATGATATTGTACTCCTAAACATATAAGATTCAAATCTCCAGGATTTTCTAACTAAACAAAATTACAGCTGTAAAAAATTTGCATGAAAATCAGTTAAAATTAAGAGATCAAAACTATGCAAATAGGCAGAAACATAGAAAACTTCAGTTGCATTCCTGATGGAGAACTCACAGAACAAGTAAAATAATTCTGCTATTTAGGCACAAGCTTGGATAGCAAATTAAATTTGGAAATACACAACAGAATAAGCAAAGCTGATATGGTAGGGAAGACAGCTGAATAAATTTATTTTGAATAAGAAAGAAATTAGCCAAAACACCAAACTAGTAGTATACAAAAAAGTGTTCATCAAACCAGTTTTAAGTTCTGGATCTCAGAGTTGGGTTAGAAATAAAGCACTTAATGAAAGATAGAGACATCAAATGAGTGTTCTGAGAAAAATTAGGGCTGAATAGATTGCATCAATGGTAAAATCATATTAACAATGAATACGTTAGGAAGGTACAGTTGTCATTAGAATGTGTAAGCAGGGCTAATCTAAGGTAGTATGATGACTTAAACAGAATGGAAGAGGAAAATTAGCAAAACAGGTTTGATGCCAAGAAAAGACCAGATGAAGATCAAAATGTCAGATATGACAATATTAGCATGCTCACAGTACAACACTAATTTGGGGGAAAGTTGATGATGATAAGCAGAATTTATGTTCAATTTTTCCCCCATTAATTTTGTATGCAAAGCATTGGTGTTCAATATTTTATAGAAGACTATTATTTTGAATTACTGCTGATAAATTTTCTCAGTTTGATGCTTTTTTTAACCTCTTTTCCTTACAGACATTTATGCATGTAGATCTATATAAGAATTAGTAATTACCTTTTTGCCTTGGGTATCGCCTCTATAGAACTGTTCAGCTCTTGTTTTCCCTTGCACTATAGGATCTACAGCTAATATAGGATGCAAAACATTTTAAAATTTTACAGTACACAAAACTTATATTTTTGATCATGGCTGATAAGACATGATCAAAATGGAATGAGAATATACAACTATATAGCTACTGTAATATTTCATGTAGATATTTCCTGAAACTGTTTCATGTTACTGCTTGTTGAAAACAATATCCAAAAAATAACAAAGCTTATTGGATGATGGAGCTACCCTGCTTACCAAGCAAAGGTTAAATTAGATCTCACTCTATAAACTTTTAATTTATATTAAGAGTAAATTAAAAAGACATACCAGTTGTGTATTTTCAGATCATATAACAAATATTTAAGTTCACGTACTGAGCTTTATTTTCAACTCAATCAAGTTTGGCTCTGAATATCATGCCAAACCTACCTTGTAAAAATACACAACCAAGTATGTCTTTTTTAATTACTCTTTTACTATAAATTAAGATGAATTAAAAGACCTAATTTCAAATCTCATTTTGCCATTGGTTTGTAAGTAAGGCAGTTTCATCACCTAATAAGCTTTGCTATCTTTTGGATATCACTTAATACTTCATGTTCAGAAACTTTAAATGGAATAAGAAATTTTTAATTAAAAATTATAACAGATAAATTGCAAATTATGTATTATTTACTATATTACTTTAACACATCCATGTGTGTGCTCATTAAATATCAATAGGATAAATAAATCACTGATGGCTCTCTTACGGTCTGAAAAGAAGGAATTACAAATCATATGCGATTTACTAAGTGCAAGTGTTAGTTATATGTGGTCACTCTTGCTCTCTCTCTCCCTCCCTCCACCTTAGCGCAACTTTAAGAAAAGTTGTTTTACTTCCTACCTTCAAGCAACTTTCAGCTACCACCACATGGTAATAATGAAATCAATATGGATTTTTAAGAAAATTTCCCTTCTTCGTAAAAATTGTGAAGATATATAAGTTTGGTATTTTTTCTATAATAAAATGCTTTTTCCCCCGCATAATATTAATGTATATTATAAACTACACTGACTTGAAATATTTGATCTGTTTACTTGACTGCTTCAGGTTATTAAAAAAATGATTTATAGCACAAACAATCTATAGCATTATTTATCCCCCTCCCACTTCGTGAATTTTTTATATCATCATCAGTCTCCAGTAAAATCATTAAGGGAAGCCATATACACATATCAGATATCATACTTTCTTTTAACCTCATTCACACTAGATACATTCACTACTTCGATAAGCAAATCCACTCACTCAGATTTCCATGAGAGAAAAATCTAGTTCTCATCCATATAATGAAAAAGTTCATCAAGCAAATATCCTAAATGTTATAACATATTTAAATCACACTTATATTATCCCTTCTTCTCCAGTCTTTCAGCATTTGCAGTCCATGTACTCTCAAACTATCATCCTAATCTATATTCTATAATCCCAATATCATCTTTGTTACACTTCTTTTCATTCTTTCCACAGCTTCATGCTCTTGAAACCAAGGAGACCAAATAGGCACACAGTAGTCCAGATGAGGTCACATCAAGACTTCGTAAAGAGGCAAAATGACTTCTTTATCCTTACATTTCAATGTTCGTTTCAACATTGCAATTATCCTCTGAGCTGTATTTTCAATTTTTGCTATGTGACCTCTGAACTTCAAATTCCTATCCACCATAATTCCAAGATCTCTAGTCTCATTAGTTACTCTGAGCATAATCCCACCAATCCAATATGATATCTCATTAAGCCAAAGTACATTACTTTTCGATCTCTAACATTGAATTGATAGCCATTATGATTTACCCATACTTCCATCCTATTCATAGCACCCTATAACTGCTGTATATTACTAGAATCCATGATTGTCCTGTCTGTTTGCATCATCAGCAAAACTGATGCATCTTCCATCAGGTCTTTCCCTATATCATTAATATATAGATTAAACAACAATGGTCCAATCATTATGAATAATTTGAGACACATTACCATGTTTAATAATTTACTTTAATTAAAATTAAAATAAAATTTGATGTTTCGACCTTTATATATAGGTCATCTTCAGGAATACACACACATACAATGCTTGGTCAACAGCTGACCACAGACTGCTCTCTGGTAAAAATAAATAAAAAATTACAGATAATAATAATAAAATACAGTACAATAAAACAGAATTCCCTTAGTAAAAATTACATCAGCAGTTACTCGTTTCTTCAAGTCTTGTTACTTTTAATTTCTGTTAGCTACCTAAGAGTTACTGTATTTATCCAATTAAATTTTAATGGTTAGTGTGTCAATGTAGGGTCATCTGTGATGAGTATTCTGATTCCAGATCCTTGGTAGTTTCAGGCCATAATTTCTGTTGAAATGTTATTAGCTAGCAAGGCCTGAAACTTCCAAGGATTTAGATAGCTCACATGTGGCCCAACAAAAAAAGATGTCTTGACCACCATTGTTCTGCTACACATAGGTACCATACTGACAATATAAGGAAAGAAACACATTTTATTTAATTCTAAATAATTCTGTCTATCTTGCACGCTTATAAAACAAATAAATACAATAAACTAACTCGGTATTACCCTCTGTCCAAAAATAAACCATACTTTTCGAAAACAGAAGAAACTAGTGGTGCCACTAGTTTCTTCTACATGGAAACCTTCATTAGTGTTGTGTCAACTGTTTATGACATTTGTTTCATTAGAAGCCAAATTATAGTGCCAAGTGACAGTGTGTTTTGACGAATGGTCGGAAAATGAGTCTCAAACAGAGAGCTGCAACTGACTTTTGTGTTAAAAGTTTTACCGAATGCTTCAAAAAGCATATGGTTATGAATGCTTATCCCATACTCAAGTTTACGGGTGGTTTAAGTGATTTCAAAGCGATCATGAGACATTTGAGGACAACGAAAAGCCAGGCCGTCCAAAAACTGGATTGAGCGAAGTTGACATCCAAAAAGTGCGTGATTTCATCAAAGAAAACCCGAAATCGTCCATGAGATTGATTGAAGATGAATTGGGGATTCCAAAATCAACTGTGTACAACATTTTGACCAAGAGTTTGGGCTTTCATAAATTGAATTCGCGATTTGTTCGCCACAAGTTGACCGACGACCAAAAAATGTATCCAATTGAACACTGCAAGGACCTTATTAAAACCGCTCTTAAGGACTCAAACCTCCTTGAAACGATCATTACTGGTGACAAAATGTGGTGTTTTGAGTATGGGCCCAAAACAAAGTGACAGAGTGCTGAGTGGAGACCAACAAAAGAGGGGGAGGGGGGGGGCATCCGAAAAAAAAAGTCGCTTGGAGAACATGGTTGACAATGATGATTTGTTTTTACTATTCCAATGGCATTATCCACAAAGAATTCGTTCTGTCTGGACAAATGGTCAATGGTGACCATTCGTTCTGTCTGAACAAATGGTCAATGGTGAATTTTATCTCGAAGTTTGAAGCGATTGATAGCGAGAATTCGTCGTGCGGCATGAATATTGTGATGCAGGTAGCTGGTCAGTTTTGCACGATAATGCACTATCTCATCGTTTGAACATTGCGAGACAGTTTTTGAGCAAAAACCAAGTTTGTGTGTTGGATCCCTCACCGTATTCACCTGATTTAGCACCCTGTGACTTCTTTATCTATCCCCGACTTCATTTGCCAATGAAAAGGAAGCGATATGACATCATTGAAAATGTTCAAGTGGCAGTACAACCCTCAACAGTATCCCAAAAACCGATATAAAAAACTCATTTAATGAATTAATTGACCATGCCAAATGCTGTATCAAAGCTAAGGGAGATTATATTGATTGAAATAAATGATTTCAATAATTATAATTGGCCTGTGTTTTATTTTCTATCAAAAGTTCGGTTTCTTTTTGGACAGAGGATGTATTGGCAAAAATTTGAAAAAAATGATTTATCTTTCTGCAGAATTACAAATTGACAATGTTCACCAAATATTCTCCTTTTGCTTATGTAAAAGCAATTCATGTGGTGTCATATCATATGCCTTAGCAAAGTTCAATATCATTGTGTATCCATTCCCTTTATCTAACTCAAGTGTAACATTATTATAAAATAAAAAAAAACTGCTTAGACGTCCCTCCCTTTAATAAACCCATGCTGTTTCTTGCAAAGCATATTCATGACTTATTTTTAAAGTATTAACAACACCAAATGAACTATTTTATAAAAAGATGTTTTATTAACTTGCTTATATTTCGCTGAATTTCAAATTGGGGAACAACATCAGAGCACAACTATATATGCAAAAGCGAGTAAGTGACACATTACAATTGTAATGGACAAAAGATCCAAAGTCCTATTTTGGCACCATCTAATGTAAAAAAAAAAAAAAAAAATTACAATTATGTGAGAGTTGCGCTTAAATAACAGTCTCCCAAATTTTTGGCAAATTAATGCAACCATACATGTTCAGGTTAGAGAATTCTTCATAGCCATGGCTGACTCCAAAAAAATAATCTTTCGGATCTTTAACAACTTTTGAAATAGTACATTAATTTTCTTCCATCTAATCCTGTGTGAAGGGGCATTTCAAAGCGTGGTGTGCCAGTTCTCTTGCCATAATAATGATAGTGAATGTATTTTTTATGTTCTTCCAGGTGGATGTTAAGAGATCTTCCTGTGTGCCCATAGTAAGCCAAGTCACAGTCACGGGGTATTTCATACACTCCAGAGTGTGCAAGAGGGTGAAGTTTATCCTTAGGCTCAGAGTGGCTAATTTAAGATGAGGTTTGAATGTGGTGTGAAGGCCACATTTCATCAGTACTTTTGCTATCTTTTCTAATGTACTTCTGACACTGTGTCTCAAAGGAAAAAAGTCTGCAGATTATTGAAAAAAGTTACTTCTTGGCCAAAAAAAAATCGCAAAAAAAATAATAATAAAACTGGTTCATGTTAAACCATCCTGCATTTATGGATTACCAAAAATGCATAAATCTAATATCCTCTAATACCCAGTCAATAGCATAGATAGTCCTGCATATAAACTTGCCCAAGAGTCTCCGTAGCTCGGTATAGACGAAGCCCTTTGGTCAAGAAAGACCTGGGTTCAATTCCCATCCATGACATGAGGAACCTTTATCTATTCTCTTTTGACTAAAGGTGAGTTTAGCTGGTCTCATACAGAGGTAGAGGGTTTTTTCACCCAGAAACTCGGGTTTTCATCCCTCAGAACAGGCAAACAGGCCTGTGAACACACATAGATCTACAGTCATAAAATACATATTTAATTCCTTCAGGAGGGCTCAACCAGTCCTAAGAGACAGTGGAGGAACAGAGGGAACCCCGTATGAATAAATAAAAACTCCTCTACTTTTGTAAAAAATTTAGTCCATTTCAAATCACTAGTTAAAAACAATATCCTTAAAAATTCAGACATAATGGTTAGTTTTGATGTCACCTCTTTATTTACCAATGTATCATTTATAGACACTCTTGATTTGATCAAATCAAAATTTCCCCCTGATATTTTTGAATTATTCAAATTCACTATATATGTGCAGGTTACTTTACATGGGGAGGAAAAATCTACAAACAGATTAATGGTATGGCTATGGGTCCTACTGCACCCCACCTTAGCAAACTTTTACATGGAACATTTTGAAAACTTCACAATTTTTGGAGGAGGACTTCTGACACTAATCCGAAACTTGTCATATAAAGTTGTTGAACTAGATACAGTAGCAGAAGGAACTAAAATACAAGGAATCCAAATACTGGAACCAAGTAAAAGGCCATTAAACATATTCAGTTGGTATCATCCTCCTAGCAAACCTGGACCAAATCTTTCCAGCCTATCCTATCTCAATGAAGAAAACTCCATTATCTTAGGAGACATGAATAACAAATATCTGTTATGGGATTCTAAGGAAATAAACTCAAGTGGAGAAAACCTGAGTAATTTCTTAGATGAAACAGGACTAATAATCCTCAACAGTGGAGAACCCACTTATCTATCTCATTCCTATAGTACAAAAGATGCCCTAGATATTACTGTGGTGTCTCCAAATCTTCATGACAAAGCTATTTGGTCTGTTTTGGAACCAGTAGGAAGTGACCAAAAAATAAAGAAAATATCATTAAATGCCACCATTATAAACAGTATGAAACACTGTTGTGAGTGCTGTGAAGGGTTACCACTTCCATATTGAGGTATGCTGACAATCTCATTTTGAACTCTTGTTTTTGAGTATTGTCTTCATGTATCCATTTGTTACTGAATTAAACCATTTATTAACAGTTTTTGGGGCTGTTTCTGTCATATCTCATATCATATTTCACCAAAATTTATCACAGTTTTTGAGATGTCATGATTTTTCTCTATTTTCCTTTATTTATTGAAACAAGTGTATATCACCATTGTAACAGTTTCCTACCAAAGAGAGACACATCGATGAAATAAAAAATGTTGCTTGAAGTCTCTACTTTATTTTCTTACTCCATCTATTAACAAAATCTCCCTCTCTTTCAATACCATTTCCTCATTGAGTAACAAATTTTTCAGAGTTGTTGTAGTAAAATTCTTCAGGATGTTTTTTGGAACCATTTTCATATTCTTGCTTTAACCTATTTATTTTCAAGATAGATACTGGAGAAGTGTCTTCAGTTGAGGAAACACTTAGAAGTTTAATGGAACCAAGAAGTCTGCAGGAAGAAAAGGATGTCTTCTGCATCCCTATCTTCTGTTTTTCTACATTCCTGCACTTGAGGTTATCTGGTGTGAGACAGAGATCAGGGAATGAAGTATCTAGTTGGCTGTTGCTATAGGATGGGGGTACAAGGAGAATCAGGATGGCAATCAATGGCAAATTAGCTGTTATGTCGGAAATAACTAACCCACTATCCGTAGGCCATTTGTCTCAGACCCAACATGAGAAACTTAAGGAAAGGACATGCTTATACTCCCAAGAACAGGGCTGAGGGAGTACTGAACATATTATCATGTCAACTTGACTAAAATTATTTTTGTAAAATAAGCTAAGGAAAACTGTGTTTTAGAACCATGTTAAACTGTTTACTTAAGCTTAGAGTTAAAGTGACCAATTGGCTATAGCTAAGTGTATGACGTAGACAATGAGAGAGGGTGCTCACGAGGAAGATATAAGGAGCAGTGCACAATTCAAACGCGCTCTCTTGTTTTTTCTGTTCCTGTGTTCCCATTCAAGCCTGGATGGTTGATGAAGCTTGTCGCCGGTGACCAGTAACTATCTCCCGGATAGTTGCTGGTCACCGGCATTGGTAAACCACACCAATGTAAAGACAGAAGGACAACCTTTGAAGAAGAAATAAGTAAGTCGCAGCAGCCATAGAAGCAAGTGGCTAGTGAATACAGAAGTCTTGCCATATCCGAAATGAAAGCGTGGAGAAGTCACGGAAACCCCATTAGTAAAGACAAGATGGTAAAGTACAACCTTTTTATCTATCTTATAATTGTAAAGAAGAAAAGGGGGGACAAGGATTTGAAGAGTCCCATGCATTTGTTTGCTCATAGTGCCTCAGTGACTGTGTTGGACTAATTGTGTCAGAAGACTAGTGCTATTCTAAAATTGTGCCAAAGAGGGAACATAACTTTTGAACAGTTTGTTAGGAAGAAGCTGATAGCTGTAGTATTGAATGTTAGCCTGACTTACACTTAAAGTGTGGGCATAGAAACTTTAGAGAGTTGAACTTTGTCTTCCATGTTAGAGTTTAAAATAGTGTGAATTTGATATGCCATGTGTAAACCTTACTTACAATTGTACATAGGGAATGAATATTGATTAATTCTGTAAAGATGGATCGAGTTCAAATACTTAAGCTTAGAGAATGAAATTTTGGATCACCTAATCTAAAAGGGGGGGGGGGGGAGATTCAGACTTTCAATTCTGAACGAGCGGGTAATTTAGTAATGAAGTTATTATTTCAAGTATATTTAGAATGTATAATTGAATGTGTATCTTTTCTTGTGCTATAATAAATGTATTCTTTTAAGCCAAAGTTTATAAGTTCTGTTGTTTTGAGACTGACCTACCACTTATAAAGAACGTTCGGACCTGTGTGAGTGAGGGGAAACATTTCATACAAGGTAGAGAGGGGAGCCACGACTGCTCACTACGTGGTCCCTATGTTAACTAATGTTACCAAGATAATCAATTAAGTATCAGGAATCAGTTACCGCAGTCATTCTAAAACAAATTTGTTGGAAACGAAATTTTTTGGTATGCAGGAATATAGGATAATAATAGTAGTAAATAAAGAATAAAAAGAAGGTACAAGATGTAACAAGGGCTAGATAAGAGACATAACAATAGCGCAGTCGACTTAGGAGCAAAATAAAGGTAATACAAAATAGGGAACTAAAGAGTAGGAGGAGTAATAATAATAAAATATAATAAAATATTAAAGAGAGAGAGAGAAACACGAGACATAACATAGCACAATGAGTGCTAATTTGAGCAATGATTAAGGGGAGGGGGGGTTAAACTATGAGGACAAGATTGGAAGAAGGAATGATCACAGGGATGGAAGGACTGAAATTTATATAGTTAATAAGAGAATTACCTGAGACTGTAATGGAGGGAACTTGGGGTGTGAGAACCCATACTTCCTCAAATTAAAGTGATCAAGTGGTCAGCAGATAGGAGATTTCCAGACATCCAGAATTTTCTATTAAGAAGGGGTACATGCGAAATTACAAAGCAGTTGATTATTACAAATTGAGAAGTGTTGGAGCAGTGTATAATATAAGAATATGGAGGAGGAAAGATGCTAGCAATGAATGGGAGATGGTCAAGGTGTATTTGAAGAAAGTAGCATCAAACCATAGTACACCCAGAGTCAGGAAGATAAATCAGGAAGGAGTTAGCTGGATGAGTGATATCATTAGTGTGAGTTGAAGCAAAAGTTAAAAAGTTGTGAAAGGTATATAAAGAGAAAGGTGATTAGCAAGCTCATGAACAGTACAAAGCACAGACAAGAAAGGTGACAAGTAAGGTAAGGAAGCCAAAAGCAAATTATGAAAGAAAGCTAACTGAGCAAAAAATCCCAAAGTTCTTTCACTATATCACAATTAAAAGGAAAAATGACTATGAAAGGACAACCTTAATGAGCGGTGATGGTAGGGAAGTGACAGCAAAAGAAAAATAGCTACTAAGTGATCATTAACAAGACCATATACCATCCATGGAAATGATAAGGTGCTGTTTGTGACACTGATGTGAGACATAGATGAAATGGAGGTACTTACAATATATGCATCCTTTCCTTCATTGTTACATAGTGATTAGCATTCATTATTAAAAATTATGGGAACAACTACTGTGTTATAGTAAATCTTCAGTTGAACATAAACCAACATAATCACTCGATGTTGGAAGTTTTTTCCCACTTGGTTAGACTATAATAAATTTAGTTTAATCGTTTATCCAAGTGTAAGCAAACATAGTTTGTGCCTGAAGTATCTTCAGGACTGAGCAACTCGTGGAAAAGATGGACTAAACTCTCATCACTTGTCTTAGTATCTCCCATAATGCAAAGCACATCTCCATGCAGACATGTATAATGCTATGCTTATTAAATAACTCAAAGAATTTACAACGTACAAAGGATATAAATTAAATTAAACTTTAATCTATATTTCCAATATTTCGGCAATGTCATTGCCATCTTCACAGAAACTTAAAATAAAGACACGTGCATGCAGGCACTACACACAGTAAATGAGGACAAAGCAGGAAGCTATTGTTTCTATTAAAAGTCCTGATGGTGTGCCCTAGCGGGCTATGTAGGTATTCTTGGCCATTGGGCTGAAGGTCTTCTGATGTAAGTCTCCCAAATTTGAGGAGACTTAAAGATGGTAACGTGATGTTACCGAAATATTGGAAATATAGATTAAAGTTTAATTTAATTTATACCCTTTGTACATTGTAAATTCCTTAAGTTATTTAATAAGCATGTTTAACCAACGTCTAAGTCTTTCTACGAGAATTATAATGCTATGCATTAAGGGAAGGGCCACTACCCAGACCGGTTTCGACCTTTATTGAGGTCTCGTCAGTGGGAGTCAAACCCAGAGGGGGTGATACTAAGGTGGAAGTAACAGAGAAGTCATATTTATATAAGGTGATATAATAATAAGGTGAGACACTTTTTGGCAACTCATATAGGTAAATATGACTTCTCTATTACTTCCACCTTAGTATCACCACCTCTGGGTCTGGCTCCCACTGACGAGACCTCAATAAAGGTTGAAACTGGTCTGGGTAGTGGCCCTTCCCTTAATACATAGCATTATACATGTCCACAAGGAGATGTGCTTTGCATTATGGGAGATACTAAGACAAGTGATGAGAACTTAGTCCACCTTTACCATGAGTTGCCTCAGTCCTGAAGATACTTCAGGCACAAACTTTGTTTGCTTATACTTGGATAAAGAATTAAACTAAATTTATTATAATTACTCAACATTTCAACCTTCAGATTAAGGTCATTATCTGGAGTAAATACATATATACAAAGAAACAAGCAACATAAAGAACACACAACACTTCATAAACAAAATTAAAAACATGCCGCTCGATAAATATGATTTATTAATCAGTTTTGACGTTTCTGCTCTCTTCACAAATGTCCCAATCAGTGACTTAATTCTCTTACAGAACAAATTTCTGTAAGATAGTATATCGGGTTTCAGCCACCCGATATTATGGCTCTCTCTTTGCCCATGCACTATGTTCTGGTTATTTCACGTGGCAAAATAATTTTTACCTATAAAAAGAAGGTACTGCCATGAGCTCACCACTATCACCCCCCCCCCTCCCCCCAATTGCTAACTTTCATAAGGAAGCTTTTGAGCAATGTGCTCAAAAGCTTCCTTTACTTTAAAAATTACAGTTTGGCTTAGATACATGGATGATGTTTTCATTATTTGGCCACACAGTAGCCAAACTTGAGACATCTCCCTCAGCCACCTGAACAAACAACATGAGCACATACATTTTACTATTGAAATTGAAAATCAGAACTCACTTCTTTTCCTGGATACAAGGTCACATGTCTTCCCTCGGGCAGTCTATCCTTCACTGTCTACCTCAAGCCTACACATACAGGCCAATATATACATGCTAATTCTCACCACCCTTTGCAAAAACTTGGGGTCATTAACACCCTCAAAAACCTATAACAATTTGCTCTAATGAATAATCTTGTGAACAAGAATTACAAATTATTCGCAATACATTTATAAATAATGGCTATAGCAAAAATACCATCAATAAAGTTCTTCATAAAACTTCATCAAAAAATACATAATATAGATTACAGTAAAACCACAGTTATCCCATACATTAAATAGTTATCAGATAAAATAAATAGAATACTAAACTAGTATAATCTTAATGCTACTTTTAAAACAACCTATAAAATTAAAAAACATATTCAACTCCTCTAAGGATCCTCCCCCCCCCCCCCCCAATGGCCCACCCTGGAGTATACACCATATCCATTGCACCTGTAAATTACTTTATATTGGTGAAACTGGGCATACAATTCCTATCTGTAAAAAAGAACACAAATGACACATTAAATTTAACAATTTTGATAAAGCAGGTTCTCAGATCATGCTCCTAACATCGTACATCAAACTGATCTGGAAAAATACCTGATCCTTACATGATGCAAAAACCTGCATCATGTAAGGTATGAATGCATATTTAAAGAAGCCTGTGAAATTTTGATCAACCATCCTAATCTGAACAATAATGGTGGCATAAAAATCCCAAGAATTTGGATGTACACATTCAGCCCACGTAAGTCCTTCAACCCTTACTTTAGGATTCAAGCAATAATTTTAGCTCTTACTGGTCTTATTATTCATAATGTTTTTCTAATTTATAGCTGTACTTATATGAGTAATTATGTGAGAGCATGTTGCTCTCTAGCTTAATATATCTCTTAATGATTTGTTAACAAACAGATAATAATAACAGGACTCTAGAGCTTTGATGTAAGGTTTATTATTTTCAGCAGAGGTCAGGCTAGTAGTTTTAACAGTTGACCAAATTAATGTAACTTTAGAATACCATGTAGCTTGTTTTTTCTTTGTATATCTACGTGTATACTCCAGATGATGACCTTAATGTGAAGGTTAAAATGTCGAGTGATTATTTTGGTTTATATTAAACTGAAGTTTTACTATAACATGGTAGTTGTTTCCATAATTTTTAATAATGAAGACTTAATATAAGCAGAACACAGCTACAGGATTAAATAGCACATCAGTTAATGTGCAATGGAAATGGCACCTCTTCTGACCAAATGATTTAATTTGAGCCTAACTTCTGGAAAGATGCAAAGGGAGTGAAAAAAAAGTAAAATAGTTTTGCTGCATAAAGGAGGCCCCAAGACAGAAGTAACAAATTATAGACAACTGTCTCAAGAGTAATAGTAATTAAGGTATTAGAAAGTTGGTAAAAGGCAGAATTTAGGAATGGGTGGACAGGAATATGATACTCTATGAGGGACTATGGGGGGGGGGGTGAAGAGTGAAGGATAGGTCTTGTCTTAGTATTCTGTTCAACTTTATGTAATAAAGTGATAATGAGATGGATAACAGAAATGGCTACTGGATTTTGCAATGGTAATCAACAGGATACTACATAGAACTCTGTTATATAAATTAAAGCTAATAAGAATAAAAATGAAGTTGGAGGGTGGCTGTTGGACAGACATCAGAGAGTAGAATATGGGATAGTTAAATCCAAGAGAAGGTGGGTGACCAGTGATGTCTTGCATGGCTCCATACTTGGGCTGCTGCTACTTAATTTGTACACCAGTACTAAGGGGAAATATATCCAGTAGTCCCCCAATGCCAAAAAATGGAAAGAGCAATAGTAAACAAAGTAAACATATGAGGACTAATTTTTTTTTGCTTGGAGGGTGGTAAATATATAGAATGGGTTGCAAGAGGCAGCTGCGAGTTCTTTGTCAGTGAATAAGTTCCAGAAATATTATAGATACTGTGCGAATAATGGTTAGTATGTACCACCCATGATGAGTCGTTGACTCCATTTTATCGAGACGCCTGAAAAAATAATGACAATACATTCGTTACTGACAATGGATGAGGGAAAATTTATATCGCAAGTTGAAAACCTGGTGGAAGACATTTTACTGCTATCAATTTATTGATGCCAACATGTATTATTAGTAGAATGTGATATTAATTTAATTTTTTATTTAATAAATTTACTAAACAAATTTTAAAATGTAAAAAAAAAATTAAATATTAAATACATTTTAATAAATTTAATAAAAATTTAATATTGATTTCAAAAGAATTAAATGGAATTATAAGGCAAGCAACTATTATAGATTAGAAACCTTAGAGCATTACAATGGAATCAAATTTGGAATCAAACTGACAACTAGAGATATTAAACAGGAATTGCAGATGAAACAGATTATGGAAGACATATAAAGTGGAGAACAGTTGCATGAGGAATATAAGGCTTAGGCTGGGAAGGTGGCTAGTACAGTAATGAAAGAAAATTGGAATATGAGAGGAGACTGGCATAGCATTCCAAGGAAAATCCCAATGAATTTTTCCACTATGTAGCCAGTAGGAAGAAAAAGGACTGCAGATGCAGACAGAACTTGGGTGACTAAGGAAGATGACAATCGAGCTATTTAATGATCACTTTATTAATGTGGTTCATCTTGATAAAGAGAGCTTTATTCCTAGAAAGATAAACAGGGGTGAAGCATTAGAAGTGAATAGAAAGGGTGTATTCCAAATACTCAGTATGGTAGACATCAGTGTTAGGGGGAGGGGGGGATTTCACCAATTTTCAAGGGAGGAGAAAAGGGAGGCTAAGATAGTGCCATTGAATAAGAATGGTAATAGAATGGAGGTATCAAGCTATAGGCCACTTTGCTATTTCTTCTGTGGCTATTAAGGTTCTGGAGAAATGGTAAGAACTCATATACGGAATTGGGAAGATGAAGGCAATGTTATTTATGCAGGGCAGTGTGAATTTGTAATGGAATCTCTTGTTTTAGCGGTCTGGTTACCTTTTACAATACAGTAACAAGAGTAATGGATGAGAGTAAGGCATAAAGTCTTTTAACTTAAAAAAAAAAAAGGCATTTGACAGGGTGACACATGACAAGTTGGTTTTTTTTAACTTGCAACATGTGGGTATGAACATCAGTTTAGTGGATTGCATTGGTGACTGACTTTCAGTTAGATATCAGAGAGTTGTATATGGGAAAGCAGTATCATGGAACAGGAAAGTTAAAAGTAGAGTACCACAAACATTGAAAGTCCTTTCACTTGGTTATACTATAAATTAAAGATGCCAAGAGCTTTTCATGGTTTCATCATTTATTCAAGTGTAAGCAAACAAGTCAGTCAATGAAGCAAGCAAACGTGAAACAGAAACAAGCATTAAAACTCTTAAAAATAATAAAGCTGCAGGTTTTGATAAAATAACATCTGAACAAATTAAATATAGAGGAAAAGAATTAACTAACAAACTGTTCACACTAATTAAACTCATGGAAAAATGAAAAACTGTTAAAAGATGGAAAGAATCAATAATAATCCCCATCCACAAAAAAGGCAATAAAAGAAAATGTGAAAACTACAGAGGCATCTCACTTTTAAATACTAGTTGCAAAATCCTGTCTGATATTATTCTAAAAAGAATTATTCCATATGCAGAAGAGATTCTTGGAGAATATCAGGCAGGATTCAGAAGTCGATCAACCATTAATTACCTTTTTACCTTGAGACAAATTCTAGAGAAAAATTAGGAATATAATAAAGAAAGTCATAATCTCGTCATTGACTTCCAAAAAGCATATGATAGCATACAACGAGAAAGTCTATGGCAAATCTTAAAGGAATTTGGAATACCAGAAAAATTAATCAGACTGGTTAAAATGTGTGCACAGGAAAATCAATGTAGAGCCCTCACTAAACAACATTGTCAGAAACATTCAACATCTCCATAGGCTTAAAACAAGGAGATGTGATATCACCTATATTATTCAACAGAGCTTTGGAAAAACTAATTCAAGAAACAACTAAAAGTACTGTATCATGCTATGCATCATTTATGGGGCATGCATACGATATTGATGTCATAGGAGAAAGTGCAGATGATATAACTGAAACTTTTATAAACCTTAAAACTTCTTCCAAAAAAATAGGTCTTAATATTAACCAAAATAAAACATAATATTTAAAAGTATCTAGAGATAATGATCTCAACAAGCTATCAACTATTCAGTTTGCTGACATGATACTGAAAAACTTAATAATACAATTTAAATTAAAAAAAAATAAACTTCACTCTCTAGCACACCCTGGAGTGTATGAAATTCCCTGTGACTGTGCCTTGGCTTACTATGGGCAGACAGGAAAATCTCTTAACATCCACCTGGAAGAACATAAAATATACATTCGCTACGATTATTATGGCAAGAGGACTGGCACACCACGCTTTGAACGCCCCTTCACACAGGATTAGATGGAAGAAAACTAATGTGCTATTTAGAAGTCGTTACAGATCCGAAAGATTCTTTTTGGAGTCAGCCATAGCTATGAAGAATTCTCCAAACTTGAACAAATATGGTTGCATTAATTTGCCAAAAATCCGGAAGATGGTTATTTTAAGAGCAACTCCCACATAACTGTAATTTTTTTTTTTTTTTAACATTAGAGGGTGCCAAAATAGGAATTAAGATCTTCTGTCTGGTGCAACTGTATTGTTTCACTTACTCACTGCCACGTATAATGCTGTGTTGTGCTCTGATGATGCTGATTTAAAATTCAGCAAAATATAAGAAAGTTAATAAAACATCTTTTTATAAAATACTTCATTTGGCGTTGTTAATACTGTTAAAAATAAGTTACAAATAACCATCAACACCTATGTTCTCATCTGTTATGTTAATGTAAGCCATACAGCTTTGCATGCATGCATGCAGCAATTGTTGGTATATTCTTGCAGGATCTGATGAGATATTATGCTGTCTGTGAAGACAGCAATACACTCCCACTCAACACTAATTTTGAACAGCATACATGTACAAAATCAAAGTTTCTTTTTCTGTGTGTCTAAAAGAGTTACTACTAGACAGGTGGGGATGAAATGTGTCAAAGGTCTGCACAAGTATCTGCATGATGGAGTGCAGCTGTGCTATGGTGATAGAACACTGTGATATATTTCTGCTATCCTGATGTCTAGAGCTTGTAGTAATGATTTTATTTACAAACCAAAAGGAACATATGGTAGGAACAAATGTCATATAGATTTACCAACCAAGGACAAAAAATAATTGTCCATGTGCAATTATTATTTTATGGGTATATGTAATAAAGACAGTGCTGATGCCAACATGGCACAGGAGGTTTGTTTGCTTTCACACAGACAAGAAATAGGCGATGTTCGAAATGCTTGTTGCTGGATTGAATCCAGCCATAAAAGTGTACACGAAGCATATACTAGAGATCCACAATCAAGTCAATCTGATAAGTGCACGATATTAGCAGAGAACATCTGTCTGCACCACAAGAGATCTCAGCTAGTGTTAAATCTTGAATGAAAGAGAATTTATAATGTATTATAAATTTATAATGTATTAGCTTTCATTCAGATTTAACAAATATCTAAATTCTCGATGTAATACTTGTATGTTAACAAAAAGAAATCAAATGTAAATGAAATGATAATAATATCCTTGATTTGATATTTGCTGAATATTGAAAAAAAAAAGGGGGGGGGGGGGGATAAGCTATTTTGAAATGGGTGAAGTATGTGTTAGTATGCGAACATTAGGCTAAAATCCCAGACAAGATAAGAAGATTAAATCATGACCTGAGACCATCACGTACGCAAAGGTCTACATTGCGTGGGGGAGGTCTCCCGTGGACGAGAACGAGAAGCGTCAGAAAGAGTGCAGACGAATCGAGGTGCCGCAGGTCATCGAGGGGGTATATAGTTTTTTGCGACACAAAAATAAGTTTTTGGCTTTTGCCTGTTCCAGTCATTCCTGGAGAAAGGAAGTTCCAGTGAGGTCGGGGTGAGATGAATGAGAGCAGCGATGAGGCCAAGTAAAATGCCAACGTGCATATAGGTCTCAGCATAGCAGAAGATCAGCGTGAGATGAGAAGGAAATGTGGAACCTCGTGGACCAACGTCGGCAACAGTGCTTCGTGAACATTGTAGGCGACGAATTGTGATCGTATTCGCACATCTACCTTCCAGAAGAAAGAACCTAAGGAACGTATCAGCCAGGTAACCTCGCCGAAAAGGGACCAGATGAAAAAAACGCGAGCCGTATAATTCCAATTGATGATCGCAAGTATAAGCCAGCGAGATCCCGACACCTCGGTAAAGTAAGAACTTCTCAATTTTTGTATACAAAGAAAGTCAGATTGAGATGGTAAAAGGACTAAGTAGAATTGTGATTTATGAAGTGTTGTAGGATTTTAGGAGTTGAACCATGAATAGGGAATGATTAATCTGAGTCAGAATACTTGGAAAAGTGCAGTGGGAAAATAATTTTGTTTGTCATTGTCTGGTAGTTCTTGAACAAATAATGGTGTGAAAATAATCTAGAAGTGTTAAATAATTAGAAGGACATCCCATTTTAATAGTAATTGATAACATTTCATGTTGTAAGGGAACTAGAATATCCATGTTACTTTGAGTTATTTTATTTACCTTTCATACCAACATTAGTTAAGTTAGTGTCTATGAAGATAATTGTAACTTGCTTTATTAGTAATGAATAAAATTTTTCTTGTCAACCAAATAACTTGCCTGATCACTAATCTCAATGCGCCACTCATAAAGAGAACCTATGCGTAAATATATTGGGGATAGTCACCACTGCAGTGCGAAATAAGACTTATTAGATTATTGTGTTTAGAAATAGAGAAGGATACAGGATCGTGTACCATACTAGGTGTTTGCTTTTAGATAAAGAAATTTCTCTTATCTATAGAATTTTGGTGGCGCAGCATAAACAAATAAATTTTCCGAAATTTGAAACAACATGCCTTCGCTATAAGAATGCCAGAAAGGTGTGCCACTATACTGTATTATAGCATATTATAATTAAGAAGAAAAGCCAAATGGCTATTTTTTTCTGGCAAAGTTGATAAATTAAGGGGTTAACACTAGTATTTTAACAAAGAAATTGGCTCAGGCCAGAGGCATTTCCTTTGTCTATCGGTTTTGCACATGTGGACAATACACTAATAGCGGCCAAGGGTTAGAGGTAATAATAAGGGTGGAGTCTAAATTAAATTAAGGGGATAAAAATCCCTTATTGTTTTTTAGCCAGTATGCGAAACTCTCAGATCGAAAAACTACGATCTACGTGTTTCATGCCGACGAACTATCGGCGAATCCAAGTGTAAATGACCACTTGGTAGTACCACACCAAGGCTACTTGATGCAAAGGTGGAGCAAGATCCCTCACTATTCTTGATATTTTCTCATAATGTAAAAACACACAGCTCCTAGGAGATGTAATACTGCTTTACATTATGAGGAGAAGTCACTACCCAGACTGGTTTCAACCCTTTTTGAGGTCTCATCAGCGAGTAGCTAGACCTAGATGATATCAAAGTTTTGAGTGAAAAGAACTTACATACCTTCGCTATACGAATGCCAGAAAGGTGTGCCACTATACTGTATTATAACATATTATAATTAAGAAGAAAATCCAAATGGCTATTTTTTTCTGGCAAAGTTGATAAATTAAGGGGATAAAAATCCCTTATTATTTTTCAGCCAATATGCGAAACTCTAAGATCGAAAAACTACGATCTACGCATTTCATGCTGACGAACTATTGGCAAATTCAAGTGTAAGCAACCACTTGGTAGTACCACATCAAAGCAAGGGTAGAGTCTGTAAGAATTATATAGGACAAAATTTTAGAGTTGAAGAAAGAATAAGTAAAAAATAAAAATAATACAACATAAACCAAGATTTAAGGAAAGGATATAAGATCATAGAGGAGTAAACACAACAAAATATAAATTCTTACACATTATATATCATAAAGCTATATAAATTTTACAATGCTGGAGCCAACAGAATTTGATTCACTCGTTAAATCAATCAGTGAGGTGAATTAAAGTGAGTAGGTTTGAAATTGGGATCAGGCAGTTAAAGAGTATAATTTTGTAAAATTGTGGAAGAAAGAGAATTTTGTAGTGTAAGCTAATATACAAGTATGACTCAACCATCTAGTTCTGGAATGGACGATAGTGAATTCTTCCGGACTATTAATCCACAGCAAGTGTTCCTGCAATTTTCTGGAGAGGAGACAGATGACGTTTTGGCTTTCTTTGGCTATGTCAAAGAGTTAAGGAAGATGGACAGGTGGACTGATTTCCAACTCTTCATCTTGCTGCGAAGCAAACTTATAGGAAAGGCAAAAAACTTCCTATATTCCTCTCCTATTTTGAAGGCAACTTTGGAGTATTCAAAATTTAAGGATGTACTAATTTCTCAGTTCTCTTGTGTGAAAAGTCCCACCCAAACCTTGTGGAAACTATACAGGTGTGTGTGTGTGTGTGTGTGTGTGTGTGTGTGTGTGTGTGTGTGTGTGTGTGTGTGTGTGTGTGTACAAGGTGACGAGGAGAGCGTAAACAGTTTCTTTAATAGATTGCTATCGATTACACAGTCTATGAGCGTATCCATGGAGGAGAAATCTCACCTTGAGTGGGTAACCTTCCAGTAGTTTAGATTGGGATTATGTAATGAGCTAAGGAAGGTGGGTTACAAGAAATGAGCTAGGAATTTGGAAAGATGTTATAGATTGCCTATAGAGAAGGAAAGAATACTAGGAGAGATATCTCATTCCTCTTCTCTAAGGCAAATGTTACTGGAAAGGTTCAGTATCCCAGTCTCACTATGTTCCGGATGTAAGAATAATTCCGACCACTCAGAATCTGGAGGAAGCACAGAGCATCAGAGACCACTGGAATACAATCACATCACAATAGAAAAGAAATTGGGGATGCTAGATCGTAAGGGGTGCAAGAAGGAGGTGGGGTTAAACACATCATCAAAATTAGAGATTGCGACAGGATGTGAGCCAAATAATCGTACTAATCACTATGTGGTAATAGACTCCTCCATACAAGGAAATCAACAGTGCATGTGAAATCAGGAAGGTTTAAATTCACGAAGGACCGAAAAGGCCCTTGCTGTGCTCAATGATGAGTCGATTGGCAGACCCAAATCATCTATCTATGATTCCTGCAAGATGCAGAGTGTGGTGGTGGTAGAAGTAAGAGGATGGCTACCATTGTCACTTGTGAAAGTGATTGGTTGAAGAGATCTCATGTAACATCCTCCTTGACACTGGGACTCATATATCCATATTTCCGATGTCACTGGTCAAAAACTTCAATTCCCCTGATGGCATCGTTGAATTGGAAAGGCCCATTAAGATTACGGAATTGCCAGGGTTGAGCTCCTCACAATGATGAAATTGAATGTGAAGCTTTCCATACCGTGTTTCCCCATGAGTCTCTCTCACATGAACTGCTGGTCCTCCCTGACGTCACAGATACAAGTGATCAGATCATGTTGGGTCTCGATTTCTTGCAGAAGTACCAGTTCAGGTGCGACTTTGCGAACAGAACAATATCCCTTTGTTATAAAAAAATTGTTATACAATGCCACCAGTTTGACGGAGTCAGAGCAGGAGAAGACCGAGATCAAGATGTTTTTCTCCTTGATGTTCCAGCACTACCCTAGAGTCTTCACCGAAAAGATTAGTTCCTTATCCTGCACTGACAGAGTAGAGCATGCTGTCCAGATCACGTCAGATTTTCCTGTGTAAGTTAAGCAATATCCCCCCCCCAACAAAAAACACATAGATAAGCTACAGGAGTTATTACAGGACTGAGAAGTCAGGTATCATTGAGAAATCTAACTTCCAATGGAACAGTTCTTTCATTCTAGTACAGAAACCAAACGGTAGCTTGAGGTTTGTTCTGGATCTGCGAGAGGTGAATAAGATCACCAGACCCATTGATTTTCCCTTGTGTAAGATCGAGGAATTGCTCATAGGTCTGGAAGGAGCAAAGTACTTTTCAAAGTTGGATCTAAACTCGGGCTATTTTCAGATCCCCCTTGGGAAGGAAGACAGAAAATACTTTGCTTTCACCACAAGGTGGCAAAAGTATCAACTTTGTCAGTGCCTGATTAACTCCATCCTTTCAGACATATTAGGGAAGGGAGTCATATGCTTCCAGGATGACCTCTTAATTTACTCATCAGAATTGAAGAAACACAGGGAAATTCTGCTAAGTGTTCTGGATAGGTTGAACAGAGCGCATCTCTCTTTAAAGTGCTCTAAGTGTCAATTCTTCCTGAAGGAGGTCGAATACTTGGGACACATTGTTAATGAGGCTGGAATAGTCCCCGCTCAAGATAACGTGACTGCAATATTGAAGGCCAGAATCCCCACAACTGTAAAGCAAATTTGGAGATACCTAGGAATGGTTAATTTCTACAGGAAATTCATTCCTGAGGCTCGAAGTTAATGGAACCCGTCGTGAAGCTGACAAGGAAGGGGTGAGGTTTACGTGGGGGGAAGAACAACAGTGTGCCTACCAATCCTTAAACCTCGCTTTAACTAGGTCACCAGTTCTTACTTACCCTAAGCTCGGAGAAACATTTTACCTCTCAGCTGATGCTTCCAATGACATCATTGCCTCAGTATTAGAACAGAGGGATGGGAAGGATTTCAGGCCCATTGCATTCATTAGCAGGAGGCTCTCGTCCTCTGAGCTAAATTACTCAGTAATAGAGGAGGAGGCACTAGCAATTGTATACACCCTTAGAAAGTTTAGATATATGTTGCTGGGGCAACAGATCATCCTACGGTCGGATCACAAGCCTCTGTCATTTCTATCATCCATGAAGGACAAGAATCAGAGAATAATTCGTTGGACTCTGGAACTGCAGGAGTTCAACGTAGAAGTGAATTATATCCCTGGGAAGAAGAAGAGAACAAAAGAAAAACAAACCCCTCATCTTCCAAGTCTGGGAAAAATCCCTTATAGTAGAGGCACAGAAATGGGACCCACAGTGGGTCCCGTTCCTGTGCATCAGAAAGTGCTGAAGGGTGAGAAACTCTCAGAGGAATATTCCTTTCTTAATACCCTGCATATAGACGAGGATGATCTTCTGTTGTTAAAACAAGATGTCACAGGGAGATGAAAGGATAAAATCCTGGTTCCTGAAATCATGATTCTTTGGGTGCTCTACATGTTTCATGACTTGGACTTAGCAGGTCATCAGGGATTCAACAGAACGTGGAAAAGAGTGAAAGATAGGTATATCTGGAAAGGCATGAGAGAGGCTGTTGCGTCTTATGTGTCCTCCTATGTATCATTTATGCCAGCAAAAATCACGCATCGGAGGGAAGACACCTCTCCAACCTTTTCCAGTCCCCATGTACCCCTTTCAGTCTCTGGCCATGGACATTATAAGCCCACTTCCCACTATCTCGAAAGGAAACAAATATATATTGGTAATAATAGATATGTTCTCCAGATAACCAGAGGCTATGTTGATGAAAGATCAAACAGCAACAACCGTGGCAGCGAACTCTTTAAGCTGTTCATTTCCAGATAAAGAATGCCCCAAACTCACCTCTCAGACAAAGGCTCTAACTTTACAGCTGAAGTCATGCTGCAGCTATGTAAGTTGCTAAAGATAAGAAAGTTGTTCACCACTTCCTATCATCCCCAGGGAAACGGAATGTGTGCGAAAGATTAAACAGGAAATTGGATATCTGACTGTTTACCACCCTCTCCAAGTTGGCAAACAGTCAGATATCCAATTGGATATCTGATTGTCTATCCCACGCTCTATTTGCATGTAGGACTGCTCTTCATGCTGCAATTAAAGAAGCACCCATAGTAGTACTTTATGGATTTGAACCCTTGTTTCCCAGTGATTTTAGAAGCTCCCGAGTCAATATTGGATTTCCAGATATCGATGAATATTTAATAACATAATAATGGAGAATAGAGTATGAGATAGTTGCCGAATCTAACAATAGTTCTCAGCGAGCTAGAGAATTTGTTAATAGACTAAGAAAATACAAGGATCTAAAACCAGGGAATCTAGTCCTCCTAGAGCAATACTCTGTCAATAAGAAGGGCGGGAAGCTGGGAAGGAGTGCTGCAGAACCATATGAGATCTTGGAGAAATTATCCCCGGTAAAATTTAAAATAAGGGAAAAGACGAGCCGAGGAAGAACCTTGACTGTGCACTCAGACAGACTGAGATTGTACAAGAGCAGATCAGACCAACTGGTCTGTTTGGGAGACTCACTGGAAAGAGTATGGGGAAGAGGGGGGAATTCACATAGAACAAACAATCATAGGAAGAATTTTACGCAGAAAACTGATGGGGATGAAGTATGCTGCCCACAAGCAGAAGAATTGAAGCAATCAAGAAAAGGAAGGCCATCCGGCCCTGGATGAACAGATTACAAGTTACAACAGATATAAAATTCATGCTGGCCCAGATCATAGTGATAAGCGACCCTTGGAAGGTGAAAAAGGGAAAGGATGCGAGACTAGTGATGAAACAAGAAACTTCATTCAAACTAGATACAATTTGAGGCCCAGGCAAAGATTGGTCAAGTCCCCTCCAGAAGGTATGCAGGAATGACAAAAAGATAAAACAATCTTTTGTTAGGAAAAAAAAATTTTTTTTTTTTTGGAAGGGGAAACCTTTGTTAAATCTTGAATGAAAGAGAATTTATAATGTATAACCTTTCATTCAGATTTAACAAGTATCTAAATTCTCGATGTAATACTTGTATATTAATAAAAAGAAATCAAATGTAAATGAAATGATAATAACATCCTTGATTTGAAATTTGTTGAATATTGTATTGTCAAATATCTTATGTGAAAAAAAAAAGGGGGGGGGAGGTATTTTGGAATGGGTGAAGTATGTGTTAGTATGCGAACATTAGGCTAAAATCCCAGACAAGATAAGAAGATTAAATCATGACCTGAGGCCATCATGTACGCAAAGGTCTACGTTGCGTGGGGGGGAGGTCTCCCATGGACGAGAACAAGAAGCGTCAGAAAGAGTGCAGAGGAATTTAGGTGCCGTGTAAAGGTTATCGAGGAGGTATATAGTTTTTTGCGACATGAAAATAAGTTTTTGGCTTTTGCCTGTTCCAGTCATTCCTGGAGAAAGAAAGTTCCAGTGAGGTCGGGATGAGATGAATGAGAGCAGCGATGCGGCCAAGTAGAATGCCGACGTGCATATAGGTCTTGACATAGCAGAAGGTCAGTGTGGGATGAGAAAGAAATGCAGAACCTCGTGGACCAACATCGACAACAGTGCTTCGTGAACATTGTAGGCGACGAATTGTGATCGTATTCGCACATCTACCTTCCAGAAGAAAGAACCTAAGGAACGTATCAGCCAGGTAACCTCGCCGAAAAGGGACCAGATGAAAAAAACGCGAGCCGTATAATTCCAATTGATGATCGCAAGTATAAGCCAGCGAGATCCCGACACCTCGGTAAAGTAAGAACTTCTCAATTTTTGTATACAAAGAAAGTCAGATTGAGATGGTAAAAGGACTAAGTAGAATTGTGATTTATGAAGTGTTGTAGGATTTTAGGAGTTGAACCATGAATAGGGAATGATTAATCTGAGTCAGAATACTTGGAAAAGTGCAGTGTGAAAATAATTTTGTTTGTCATTGTCTGGTAGTTCTTGAACAAATAATGGTGTGAAAATAATCTAGGAGTGTTAAGTAATTAGAAGGACATCCCATTTTAATAGTAATTGATAATATTTCATGTTGTAAGGGAACTAGAATATCCATGTTACTTCTATTTATCTTATTTACCTTTCAAACAAACATTGGTTAAGTTAGCTATGAAGATAATTGTAACTTGCTTTATTAGTAATGAATAAAATAGATAAGGAAAGGATACAGGATCGTGTGCCATACTAAGTGTTTGCTCTTAGATAAAGAAATTTGTCTTATCTATAGAATTTTGTTGGCGCAGCGTAAACAAATAAATTTTCCAAAATTTGAAACAGGGCTAACACTAGTATTTTAACAAAGAAACTGGCTCTGGTCAGAGGCATTTCCTTTGTTTATCGAGTTTTGCACATGTGGCAAATACACTAATAGCGGCCAAGGGTTAGAGGTAATAATAAGGGTAGAGTCTGTAAGAATTGTATTGAAGAAATAAGTAAAAAAAAAAATTATACAACATAAACCAAGATTTAAGGAAAGGATATAAGATCACAGAGGAGTAAACACAACAAAAAATAAATTCTTACACATTATATATCATAAAGCTATATAAATTTTACACTAGGATATCAAGGATGTTCAGCTTTCTTCAACACTTATCTCACAATCAACATATATGAGGAAGAAATGTCAGTTATTCCCTTAAGCAGGTACCTTTCAAATGGAGTGTGTGTGTGTGTGGTGTATTTTTTAACCTGATATTTAAAAAGGAACCCCCCCCCATATGCAGCTCTATTCATCCATTTATTTAATGAAGTGATCAAATTCTTATGCTAATAATCTTCCAACAGTAATGCACTCCACAAAATAGAAAAAAAAAATTAATTTTTATTATTGTCACACTAAAAGAATGTTTATATGACATGCAGCAAATACATTTGGTAAGATGTAGTTCAATGTCGCCTTGATATCAAATGTTTTTAAGCTGGATATAAAAGCAGTTATTCATAATAATGAATCATATTTAAAAGAAAAACATGTATTTAGCAATCATTTGAATAGTTATTAACAGATGATGGTAACTATGATCATGCCTCTCGCACATATTTTGCTCAAGGTCCAATGGTGAGATAGTCAGATATAACTCAATACAATGTGAAATACAGTTAATTCTCTTTGTATGTTTTTTTTTTTTTTTTACACAA
Source organism: Typopeltis vanoorti (assembly GCF_054136105.1). Taxonomy (NCBI): domain Eukaryota; kingdom Metazoa; phylum Arthropoda; class Arachnida; order Uropygi; family Thelyphonidae; genus Typopeltis; species Typopeltis vanoorti. Next base: position 32,865,928 of record NC_143555.1, read on the forward strand.
TTTCGAAATACCACAATTTAGAAAACAAAAGCAATTCTATTATTACACTATATGTTTGATTTAACACGATTCAAATGGCACTTATTTTTAAAATTTCTGTTTGAATTCAGTTCTGTTAAAAAGGGTATTTCCATTATAATCATCGTTTCCTAGTACAGTACATATGTACTTAAACTTAGGAGAATCCCTCGATGTTTTAAATATCTGGGATTACTCTAAACTACAGAATGCAGACAAATGCCAAGTAGAACTTATATAGCGAAATCACAAAACAGTGTTGGTGGCTTTAAAGCAGCTAAGGATTCACTCTATTATTTTGCAGCAATGCTTCAGGAGATCATATATTAAAACCATTACTCATTAATCGATCCCAAAGACCGCAGGCAATGCAGTGTGTGGATTTTAACATGTTACCGGTGCACTGGAAGGCAAATGAAAAGGTTGGGTTACAAAAGAAATTTTTAATGAATGGTTCCATCAATGTTTTGTTCCAGAAGTTAAACACTATTTGATGGAAAAAAATCTGGACTTAAAAGTTTTATTGATTATAGACAATGTGCCTGTCCATCCTGTTTTAGAACACCCAAATGTGGAATTTTGTTTCTGCCACCTAATACAACATCTTTAATACAATCACTAGACTAAGGTGTGATCGCTACCTTCAAAACTTACCACATAAGAAGAACATTCCAATACATTTTGGATAAACTAGATAAGGATAATTTACTGAGAGTTATTAATGTGAGGAAGAAATTTTCTATTTTGGATTGCAACAAACTTGCAAAGTTGGCGTTATCAGAATTGAAACCATCATCATCATCATCAAATTCCTGACATATACCCTCAAGGGGTGTACAGGATATGATAGTACTACATGAAAAATATACATCATTACTAATTTCCTATCTACAATTTTCCTCCAAATCAGTTTGTTACTTGTCAAGACTCCGACATTATCAGATCTCATATTTCTATCGTCTAAGGCACTTTGTACCATATCAATCCAACTATATCTTGGTCTTCCTCTGGGTCGTTTTGCTGCCAACCTGGCAGAGAACACTTGTTTTGCTAATCTTTCCTCGCCCATTCTGTTTAAATGACCATACCACCTGAGACTAGCTCTGCTAACGCATTCCTGGATGCTGACAATGTCAAGTTCTTTCCTAATATCCTCATTTTTAATATGATATTGCCATTGATGCCATCTGTTCATGCCTCTAATCTTTCTCGGGACTCTCATATCTGCCGTCTCTAGTCTTTGGTCAAGTGTTTTACTTCTGACCCAGCTCTCAGATCCATAAGTTAAAACTGGTTTCAACACTGTCTTGTATACAGCTAATTTAGTGTTCTGACTAATTTCTCTCTTATTCCATATAAATTTATTCAATTGAATTCCTACCATACCAGCTTTGTTGATTCTGTTGTATATTTCCATATTTAACTTAATATTAAAATTAAATTCATTAAAAATCGTGCCTAAGAAGTTGAAGTGTTTTACTTGCTCCACCGGTTCCCCGTTCACAACACAGTTCACATTTTCAACAATTCTACCTATTTTCATTTTCTTTGTAATGCTGACCTTCATACCATATCCATTACAACAGTTATTCAATTGAGTAAGGGAATTTTGAAAACTTGTAGCGGATTTATTTAGAAGTTTAACATCGTTGGCATAAAGCAAAGAGCTGACATTAACATTTCCAATTCTAATATCATGTTTAATACCACTTTCCTTCATAATGTGATCCATATAGATAATGAATAAAGAGGGGATAATGTACATCCTTGTCCCTTCCTGTACTTCCTTCAATTCTAACTGCTGACTTACAACTCAAATAAAGACTAAGTATTGCTTGATATAATGCCCCATTAGCACCATAACTGTAGCGTATTGAATAGCTTCACTCTTGGCACCTTGTCATATTCCTTTTCCAGATCAACAAAACTTAAATACAGATCTTTGCTATATTCCCATGCTTTCTCAACTATTTGTCGTAAAATGAAGGTCTGATCCTGACAGCCTCTATTTGACTTGAATCAAGCTTGTTCTGCACCAAGCTTTTCTTCCACCATTTCTCAAGTATACTTGCATAGATCTTGCCAGGAACACTCAGAAGGGAAATACCTCTGTAATTCTCACATTCATTTTTATTTCACTTTTTATATATGGGTACTATTAGAGCTCAACTACAATCATCGGGAATTAGTCCCTCTGTCCAGGCTTTCTAAACTGTGCAGTGCGGCCACTGTAAGGCTTTTATACCACCATACTTCAGCGTTTCTGGTCGAATATCATCTATCCTGCTGCCTTTCCACATTTCAAGCCTTTGATGGCATTTTCTACTTCAGGTATGGATATGTATTCCTGACTGTATGCCTGTTGAGTGTTTCTTACCACTGTGTATCACTGCTTGTTTCATATAGCAATTTCTCGAAGTAATTATCCCATACTTCAAGGATATCTTTTTTCTCCCGTTTTTATGTCACCTTTATCATATCTAGCTCCTTTTACAGCACTCTTTCCTCCATTTCTAAGCTTCTTTAACAACCTCCAGAATATCTTACCAACTTCTTGATATTTATTTTCTATGTTCTTGCCAAAGTCCTCCCATGACTTTTGTTTAGCTAGTTTTACAGTGTTTCGCTTTCTTACATTTGTCTCTGTATTCTCTAACAGCAAAAGCTGACTTATTTGCCAGGAACTTTCAACATGCTTTCTTCTTTTCCTTCACTTCCTCTTTAACTTCCTGTGTCCATCATGGAGTTCTGATTTTTCCATCCTTGCAGACAACCTCACCACATGATTCTCTGGCTGAATCAATCAGGGTTTTTTTCAAAGTTTGCCACTGAATCTTCAAGTTTTGGTTCCTGTTCTCAAACTCTTTCATTTTTTCTTCAATAAGGTTTGTGTATTTTAGTCTACAGTTCACATTGTCAGAGAGCTGCTCAACTTTTATTCACTTTAATACTTTCTTACATGTTATTCTTTTCAATTGGAAATTCAGTTTCATCCTGCTCAAGACTAAATAGCGATCACTTCCAATTTGAAATCCTCTGCACACTCTGGTGTCCTGCACCAAAGAGAAAACATCACTATCAAAAATAACAGAGTCAATGAGACTTTTCTTATTCCTTGCTTCTTCTCACCATGTGAATTTGTGCACATTTTTATGTTGGAACATGGTGTTAGTAATAACCAGTCCATGTCCTAAGCAGAAATCCAACAGGCATTTGCCATTATTATTAGCTTTGCTCTTTTCTGCAAATATTCCAAAAATAATTTTGTATGTCTGACAATCATTTGCTACTCTGCTATTTAGATCGCAAACAAGGATCAACTTTTCCTTTTTCATTGTGTCAGTTGCTTTTTCTAAAGCATCAAAAATTTCCTCCACTTCTACCTTAGTAGAATCTTCTGTGGGACCATCGGCACAAATAAGTCTCATTGTCCAATTACTCATTCTGATATTTGTCCACATCACTCTACTTGAGACTGCCTGCCTGCCATTCAAGAAGATTAGCCTCGTATTTTGTGTTGAATACTATGGCTACTCCTTCTTTTCCTTGATTGTTATTGCCTGAATATAACATTTTGTATTTATTGCTCAGAAAGATCTCACCAGTTTTGGTCTTTTTTGTTTCAGTCACCCCTATTATGTCGATCTGGTACTTATCTAATTCCTCAGCTAGCTCCATTTCTTTGCCATTCAGGCTTCTTACGTTGATAGTACCGATCTTTAACTCTGGTGATGTTGAGTTGGGGTTTGTTTTCAGATTTGTTCCAGTAGCTGACTTTTCGCTGTTCGCCCTGGTTCCCTGGCGAAAACAACGGGGGCCTTGTTTAACCGGGCGACTCCCCAGCCGGCATGAAATTTTGTCATGTTGTACCATCATTTTTTATTTTGGTTTAACCAATAAGAATACAATTTGGTCGGCTAAATCCCAAATTGCCAGCCCATCCTCGTTCGTTCAGTATCAAAGTAGATACCCAACAGGGTGCACCACGAGAAGGTGAGGATTGGACATTAGGTCAGAAGCCCTGGTCGGTTCTCCGCATTCCTTTAAAGGCTATGTGGAGGTCTCCTCTCAGTTATACAGCTTTGACCCTTAAGCACCCCAGAATTGAAACCATCAACTTTAAATGCATGTTGGAAAGCTACCAGAATGTGTGAAAAAGAAAAACCCTGTACCTTTGCATACAACTGAATATCCTAATATTATCAGATTAGCAAATGCAGTTGGCGGAGAAAGATTTGATGATTTTTCGTCTGCAGATATTGAAGAATTGATGGTTGACAAGGCTGTTAGTAATGCCGAAATAATAGAAGCTGTCCTTGAGAATCTTAATGAAAAAGAAAAAAAAGTGATGATGATGATGAAGAGATTCTACTCACTGCAGGATTAATTAGAGAAAGGCCTACAAATGGCCCTTCTCTAATTCTAGTAAAATTTTAGTCATTTTCTTACACATAATCCAAATACTGAATGAGCTGAACAGTTTAAAAGTGAACTGAAGTCACGTATGGTGCGATATGAAGAATTATACAAAGATCTAATCAAAACAGGATTTCAACGATTAATTACAGTTTGTGGTAAAAAAAAAATTGACCTTTAGAATTAATGGAAATTAGGGAGTATGAACAGGACAGGCAAAGTGTTTCTAGTGATGGAATTGATTCAATTCCAGTCTCACATAAAAGAATGCGGCTACTATCAGAAGGTGACAGGAATTAAAATTTAACTAATAACCATATGCACTGGTGTATTTGATCCTTTTTGAATTTCTGTTTTATTAGTGACACACTATTTTCTTTAAGAGATGCATATATATATGTGTATGTGTGTGTGTGTGTTTTGTTTGAAAATAACTTATTGTTCATATCGGGTTTTCACATTTGGAACCATTCTTCTATTTTTTCATATTCGCTGTATTCTTTTTTACATGGTTTTCATTTAGAATTGGGTGTATATTATATGACAAAGAAACTTACCTTCCAAATGGGATGGATTTGCTACAACTGCCAACTTTATGTTTTTATTAGTCATGCGATTTAAACGCTCATGCGACATTCCCAAATGATATTTTACATCACCAGAGCCCTAAACAAGAAAAGAAGATTAGCTTAAAATATAAAACCATGTTATTATTATTATTATTATTATTATTATTCAGGCCTCCAAGGAGTCAAAAGACTCATCGAGGGAGGTCCTTTCTAAGATATAAAGTCTGTCAAGACTCATCGAGGGGAGGTCCCCCCCTGAGAAACACAAAGTTTATCATACCACTCCTTAAACCCACTGACCGTTCTCGCTCCCACCACTCCATCAGGCAATGCATTCCACGGCTCAACCACCCTCCACACAAAGAAACCACTCCTTACCCTCTTGCTCACAGTTTCCTTTCGTAACTTCCAGGGATGGCCTCTTGTCATCACTCCTTCCCGCTGATCAACCAAGCGAAAGAACTCCCCAGTGTCAACCCTGTAACCACCTCTCAACAGTTTAAAAGTGTCAACAGTCTCAATCATATCACCTCTCCTTCTTCTATCCACCAAACTCTGCAGTCCACATTCTCTCAGCTGATCCTCATAACTATCCTTGTACAGTCCTGAAACCATCTTTGTCATCCGTCTTTGTATCCTTTCCACAGTTAATTTATCCCCTTCAAATCCTGGGGACCAAATCTGAGAACAATAGTCCAAGTGTGGTCTGATCAGAGACTTATACAACGGAATGATAACCCTCTTATCTCTGCAGGTCAGTGTCCTTCTCATAATAGCAGCAATCCTCTGTGTTACCTTCACCACCTTTGCAATATGTCCCCTAAACTTCAGGTTTCTATCAATCATCAACCCCAGATCTCTTGTCTCCCCTACTTCCTCCAGTATAACTCCTCCCATAGAGTATGCAGCATCCCATCGATGTTTCCCAAACCTCAAGACCTTACATTTTGCTGCATTAAACTGACACCCCCATTCATTTGCCCATCTATCTAGCTTATTTAAATCCTCTTGCAGGGCTACCACATCTGCACTATTACTAATAATCCTTCCAAGCTTCGCATCATCCGCAAACAACTGAATATCCCCCTGCAATCCACTGGCTATGTCATTGATATAAAGGTTAAACAATATAGGTCCTAGTACTGAGCCCTGTGGGACCCCACTTGTAACCCTCTGCCTCCTGGAAACTGCTCCACCATACACAACTCTCTGATACCTATCAGACAGCCAATCCTGAATCCAGTTGACCAATCTGACATCCAGACCCATGTGCTGCAACTTAAATATCAGCTTATCATGTGGCACCCTGTCAAATGCCTTCGCCAAGTCTAAGAAAATTGCAGTATATGCCTTTCCCTCATCTAATGCTCTTGTAACTTTATTATAAAAGGCTAGCATATTGCTAAAACAAGAGTGTCCTTTCACAAATCCATGTTGATTCTCACAGATAACATTACCCTCATCTGCCCAATGCTGTACATGGTCCCTCACTACTTTCTCCAAGATCTTAACAACTACTGATGACACACAGACTGGCCTATAATTAGACACTTCCAGTCTGTTACCACCCTTATGCAATGGCACTATCTTACCTTCCTTCCATTCCCTGGGCACCTTTGCCAAAGCCAGACTTTCATTGAAAAGCCACGTTAAAGGTATTGTCAATTCCCTAGCACATTCTCTCAAAACTCGTGGCGAAATACCATCCAGTCCCACAGCTTTACTGACATCCAGAGTACTCAGTATCTGAAACACACTCTCCTCCTGTACCTCCAGACCTCGTACCAGTCCTATCCTATGTTATATGTTATATAAATATATAACATATAATGTTATAACAAAATATATATAACAAAAAATGTTATATAAATAGTCCTATGTTATATAAATCAACTAAGCAGTCATCATCTATAAATAATATCAGTTTTCACACACCATTTTAACTCTATCCTTGATATGTGACAAAATTTAAAGGTGGTAATAAATAATAAAATGCATGTATATAAGATCTTTAAAACAGAACATAGGTCTATATAATTATGGAGTCTGAAAGGTTTAGCTATCTTTCTGGAAAATAAGCAAGCAAAAAAATTTCTTTCCTTACTTCACCAAATATGTTGATTCATATATTGCAATAAAACTATTACCACAAATACATGTATGAAGGCTGTTCAATAAGTAGTAAGACTAATTTTACTGTGGCGAAACCACTCATCACAATATTAATTTCTGTGGAATAAAGAAATGTTGCCATCTGTATTAACAAAGAGGTTGATAGATGGCGTATACGGACTGATGTGCCAGAGTGTCACGTGACTAAACGCAAGCTTGTTTCGCCGCACCTACGGCCCGCGACCAGTCGTCGAAATGGAAGCGTCTTTGGAACAGCGCTATGTGATTCAATTTTGTGTGCATTTGCAAAAATTGGCATCGGACACTTTTAACATGATACATGAAGCTTTCCACGATGAAGCAATGTCGAGGGCAAGTGTTTTTCGCTGGCATAAAACTTTTAAGGAAGGAAGGCAAAATGTGAAGATCTTGAACGTGAGGGAAGACCTTCAACATCCACTACAGAGACAATGATCAACACAGCAGCGATTATCATCAAGGAGGATCGCAGAATTACAGTATGCCAGCTGCATGTTGTCCTGAATATTTCTGTGGGAAGTGTTCACTCAAACATGGCTGAACATTTGGGACTGAAACATGTTTGCGCTCAATGGATTCCCAAACTCTTGACTCCGGAGCAAATGCAGCATCGAGCGAACGTGTGCACAGAATGGAAAGAAAGACTGGAACAAGAAGGTGACAACTTCTTAAAACGCATCATTACAGCAGATGAAGCTTGGTTGTATCACTATGACCCTACAATGAAACAACAAAGCAGTGAATGGAAGCATCCATCTTTGCCTACCCCCAAGAAAGAAAAAACTAAAATTGGCTGGTAAAGTTATGACCATAATGTGTTTTTGCCTACAAAGGCATTGTTTATCAACATGCTGTAGAACCCAGGAATATTGTAAACGGCTCATACTATGCAGATGTTTTACGGACAATGGTACACTAAGTCAAAAGGAAGCGTCCATTGCTGAAGAATGGCTTCTTATAGCACCACGATAATGCAAGGCCACATACTGCTGGTGGTGTAGTGGACGTTTTGCAGAAGAACAACATAGATATCCTACCACACCCTCAATACAGTCCTGATCTTGCACCGTGCGATTTCTGGCTGTTTCCTCAGCTCAAGAAGCCATTAAGAGGCCGCCATTTCGAAAGCAATAAAGCATGTGTAAAAGCTGTGGGGGGGCAGTTTTGAAAGAACTCTCAAAAAACGGACTTTCACATGTTTTTAAGAAGTGGATGCAACGTTGGGACAAATGCATCGCGTCTCATGGTAGTTACTTCGAAAAAGACCATGTAAATGATGATGATTAAAGGTAATCTGTTTTCTATATAAATGCAGTCTTATTACTTATTGAATAGCCTCCATATATATTTATTTATATATAGCTAGAAATTAAAAAATATATGTATATACATATTTTCCATTTCTAGTAATAAATCTGAGAACTATGTATTATGAATAATCTAACATGCTTCAGACAGAACATTATGGAATCTGTCAACAATTCATATTACAAATATTTTCAGATGACACATGGAGATCAAAATAAAGCATAGACACCATAGTTTCATACACATGCTGTTTTGTTGATTAATGTCACACAAGGTGTGGAATCAATCATGAAAACAAGGTAGAAGGGCTACTATTTTTTTGTTTAACCAATGTGCAAAGCAACAGTACTAGGAATATAATAAATTTAGTTTAATCCTTTATCCAAGTGTGGGCAAACAAAGTTTGCACCTGAAAGTATCTTCAGGACTGGGTTAAGGTGGTACAACACCAGGTCAACTAGTTGCAAAGGTGGAGCAAGTTACCAACACTCCTATCTCAGTATCTCCTATAATAACACTTCTCCTTGCGGATATGTCTAATGTTATGCATTAAGGGAAGGGCCACTACCCAGACTAGTTTCGACCTTTATTGAAGTCTCTTCAGTGGGAGCCAGGCCCAAGTGGAGATATCAGGCAGAAGCATTAGCAGGTCATCTCTACCTATAGGAATTGCCAATTGGTGTGCCACCCTTTTTTAATAATTTACTCTGGATTTAGAGAAAGATTGCCCTGGTGTTGTACCACCTTAACCCAGTCCTGAAGATACTTTCAGGTGCAAACTTTGTTTGCCCACACTTGGATAAAGGATTAAACTAAATTTATTATACTCTAACCAAGTGAAAAATAAACTTTCAACAAGTACTAGGAATAGAAAGGATATTTAAAATTTTAATTTTTCATAAGAACTGTAGGCTAAAGAGACAGATCATGTTGGAGGCTTAATGGATTTTTTTACAACACTCAAAAAGAATTAAAATAGAATTTAATACTTCCTATATTTCGTCCTAGTCACTAGGACATCTACGGGGATTACAAAAACAATTAATGTAACATATGCACAAATAACAAACAATACTAAGCCCAACCACGTAGGTGACACTAAAGTCCTATCTAGGTAGAGCGCCCTCTAAGGGCCGTAGTAGGTGGCCTGGAATGTAAGAGGTGGGAACTCTGGTGATGAGTGTTTCCCAAATCTTAGGAAGCTTAATGCAACCATATTTATTGAGATTTGGTTGGTTTTTGAGAGCTGCTGCTGCTTCTAAGAAAAGTCTCTCTTTCTTGAATTTGCTGTGGTGGAGAATGGTGGTTTTCTTCCATGATACTCTGTGGGTGGTGTCCAAAACATGGTCAGCCAAGCCTGAATGGCCATAGTTGTGTTTGAAGATGTAAGACTTGTGTTCCTCTAGACGGATGTATGCTGATCTGCCTGTCTGTCCAAAGTACGTCAGCTTACAGGAACAGGGTACTCTGTAAACTCCAGGGAGAGAGAGAGGAGGGAGCTGATCTTTCGTAGAATGGATAAGGGTAGCCAGTTTATGGTGGGGCTTATATGCTGTGTGTAGATTGTACTGTTTTAGTATCTTGGCTATTTTTTCAGATGTGCCACGGATGTAGGGTATGGTGATGGCATTTTTAAAATCTTGTTGACAAGAAGGAAGGGGAATGGGGGAGGAGTTGATTATTTTTTTGATACTGTGATCGCTGTAGCCATTGGAGAGGAAAGTGCTGTGTATGTGGTTAACATTAGTGAGGGCGGTTCCACTGGAACAAAGATTGTGGGCTCTCTTGGTAAGAGTTTTAATAATGCCATATTGTTGAGAGGGGTGGTGGTGGGAGAGTTTGTGAATGTATCTGCCTGTGTGTGTGGGTTTTATGTATACGGTGAAGGTACGTGTATCATTAGGCAGGCGTGTGACTAAGGTGTCTGGGAAGGGTAAACAATTGTTCTTTTCCTTTTCCATAGTGAACTGGATTCTTGGATGTAGACTATTGAGATGACTGAGGAAGGAGTCTAACGTGTCTGGGCCATGATGCCAAATAGAGAACACATCATCTACATATCTTAGCCAGATAGAAGGTTTGAGTGGGGCTGAGTCTATGGCTTGTTTTTCGAAATCTTCCATATAGAAATTGGCAAGGGGGGGGTGAGAGGGGGGAACCCATGGCAGTTCCCTCTATCTGCTTGTAGATTTTGTTGTTCCAAGAGAAATACCCAGAGTTAATGGCAAAGGAAAAGAGATCTAAGATGTCAGAGGGAAAAACGTTTTCTAAGAGAGATAAGGTGTCAATTAAGGGAATATTGGTAAACAAAGAGGAGATATCAAAGTTTACCAATATGTCTGTCTTCTTCAAGGTTAAATTTTCTGTGAGGGCTTTAAAGTGGGTCGAGTTTTTTATATAGGAAGGGGACCTTCCTAGCATCCATCCGTCTAGAGGAACACAAGTCTTACATCTTCAAACACAACTATGGCCATTCAGGCTTGGCTGACCATGTTTTGGACACCACCCACAGAGTATCATGGAAGAAAACCACCATGCTCCACCACAGCAAATTCAAGAAAGAGAGACTTTTCTTAGAAGCAGCAGCAGCTCTCAAAAACCAACCAAATCTCAATAAATATGGTTGCATTAAGCTTCCTAAGATTTGGAAAACACTCATCACCAGAGTTCCCACCTTACATTCCAGGCCAACTACTACGGCCCTTAGAGGGCGCTCTACCTAGATAGGACTTTAGTGTCACCCACGTGGTTGGGCTTAGTATTGTTTGTTATTTGTGCATATGTTACATTAATTGTTTTTTGTAATCCCCGTAGATGTCCTAGGTGACTAGGATGAAATATAGGAAGTATTAAATTCTATTTTAATTCTTTTTGAGTGTTGTAAAAAAATCCATTAAGCCTCCAACATGATGTCTTCACAGCACTTGAGCCTCTACACACGTAAAGAGATAGATCAAATATCTTCAACTATCAAAACCTAATGCACTGGTTTCATCTGGTTTGTTATGTGACATCAATATAGAATGAAAGTGACTTACTACAACAAAACATGTTTACTTTTTCTTGTTAAAGTTATAAGAATGAAATTATCCAGATATAGGCAAACAATAAAGCTACGATGGTGGCCAAAAAGAAAAAAGGTAGTCTAATTAAAAAATTCTATTCTCTTTTAAAAGAAAGAGAAAACCAAAGGAAACAGTTGGATCAATCCAAAGTAGTAATTAACATTTCCTCAAGAGTTCTAACGAGAGATGAAACAAATCTTCTTATGAAAGGCTTTAATTTTGCTGTGAAGCCTCGACAAGTCCCAAAAATCTCTATCATAGCCCAAATTGAAAAAGGAATAAGAAATGTATCAGGAGATATAGCAGACCTGATCTGCATTCAAAGTACAACACTACTATTAAATTGCAAATTACCACCAAAAAACCTACAAAAAACAGAATTCGCAGCCCCTTAATAAACTCAAATCAGATCAAAACATAGTCATAATAAAAGCAGACAAAGGCAATACAACAGTGATTTTGAACTCAGAAGATTTTAACAACAAAATGAAAAGCCTCCTTGAAGATTCCAATACTTATACAGCATTAGACGGAGCACTTGGTTAACTCACAACAAAACTAATGAACTGATCAAGAATATACCAAACTGGTCTGAGGAACTAAAATGGAATTTACAATCAAAACACCCACTAGTGCCTAGAATATATGAAGTTCCTAAAATTCATAAAAAAGATATACCTCTAAGACCAATAGTGGACGGAAGGAGCTCTCCAACCTGAAATCTGGCAAAACACCTTACAAACTTGATTTTACCACATATAGGAAAAACAACATTGTTCATTAAGAACAGCACAGACTTCATATAGAAAGTAAAAGATATACACATAGATCCTCAGACATATTAGCGAGTTTAGATGTTGTCAGCCTTTTCACAAAGATTCGAAGAAATGAAACAGTAAACATCCTGGAGAATCTCTTTCTACCAGACATTGTACAGCTCTACAAACATTGCATAGAAAACACGTTCTTCCTATACCAAGACAAACTCTGGGAACAAAAAGGACTATCAATGGGTTCACCCCTCTCACTAGCTCTAGCAAACCTCTACATGGAAAATTTTGAAAATAATGCTTTACAAAACTGGCACATAAAACCAAAAATATGGCTCCGCTATGTGGACAATATCTTCATCATTTGGCCAGGAACAGCACTAGAACTGACTGCATTTAAAGACTATCTTAATAACTTACATCCAAACAAAAAATTCAGTCTGTAACTAGAAGAATATAAAAAACTTCCTTTCCTAGACATCCCTTATAGAAATAAATGAAAGAAAAAACAAGTTATCATTCTCCATCTATAGAAAACCAACAAACACAGGAAGATTTCTTCATGCTACCTCACACCACTACCCCAAGCAAAAAATAGGCCTAATAAAAATCTTAAAAGATAAAGCACATACCATCCCCAGTACAGAAGAAATGCAATATTTAACACAGATCCTACAACTGAATGGTTACACAACTAAGATAATTAATTAAGAAAATTCTCAATACAACACCTATAAAACACTTAAATGAACAAAACTTCCTAGAACGCAGTCACCCTACCTTATATTAAGAATGTAACAGATAAATTAGCCAAATTACTCTACAAGTACAACATAAAGATGACTTTCCTGCCACTTGAAAAAATACCAAGATCTCTTCATCCTCCGAAACCCCCATATCACCCAATGAAAAAACCAGGGGTTTATAATATTTGTTGTTCCTGTGGCATTGAGTACTACCAGATTTAATATTTAAATCTGGTAGTGTGGATTAACCATCTCTCATGGATGGGATTGACATAATAAAAACATTAACACACATGCTTCTTGATAACCCTTGCTCAAGTAATGTGTTTAAAGCTCGTTGTTCCAAACCACACAATTTATCAAGTATTCAGCAAAAGATATTTTCACTTTCTGAGTTTTAAGATGCTGCAGTATTTGCAATTTTTATTCGGATAACATTCACTGTGCTACATTACAACAATAATTGTAATGTTGCACATTCACTGCTTTTAAGACAATTAAGACCAATTTCTGAGTGAAGGCAGCTAATGTCTTACCTGTTACTCAGCTGCCCTCTTTACCATGTCAATAACTTGTTTTTGATCTTCAAACTTCAATTTATACAGTTATCCCTCAATCCAGGATTACACATACTGGCCACTGAATCAGAAACCTTTATGCAAATGTATGTAAACATCACTTACACAGTGTATATGCAAAATACTTGGTCATGTGCATCACCACGTGTTCTAAGACACTATTTAAGAATGCTGCTGTCAGTAATCATCAGTAGTGTTGATCACAATGAGAAAAACAAAGGACCTTTTGGAGTTCAACAAAGGGCTTGTGGGTGCCTGTCTGGCTGCTCAAAACGTGAAATATCTCAGGTGTTTTTTTTGGAAAAATAACCCACATTGCATATCTAAGAGGAGTGACTGTGGTCCTAAGACAGCCTGTCAGGAAGGATTTCGCTGTCATCTGAGAAGGCTTGTATGCCAACAGAACTTGCTGTGTGCGACAACTGACAAAAGCATTTAATGAAGTTTATTTCTGACTCGTATCTCACCAAACTATGCACAGGAAATTGAAGAGGATTGGTACTGAAAGTCCAATACGGTATTAAATAAAAGTTTTTAATTCAGTGACAGGTATGTATACTATAAAATACCTTAACAAAGTTCAATAATATCTTATATCCATTTGCCATAGAAAACTTGATTGCAACTTTATGGATGTAGTATTTAAAGTTCTAAATATATAAAGGCTAATCTAGAGTTATTTTGTCACCTTCTGATTTCATGTTTAGTTTTATATTTACTTTTATATCTGAAAAAAAAAAAAAATTAAATAATTAGCACCTCCATAGCACAATTGGAAGAATGATGGTGCATTGCACCCTTTGATTGAAAAGACCAGAGTTCGACTCTCATCACAACGAGAGGAATCATTATGTGGGCTTTTTCAACTGAAGGTGAGTTAGCCAATCTCACATGGAGGTAACAATTTACAGACAAAAAATTCTGTTGGTGATTGATGGTAGATAGTATTGATGGTAGTTGTGTGCAGCAGTAGGGGAGATGGTGAGATGTGTGTAGTGGTGTGGAGTAGAGTGCCCTCCCACAATGAGTCTTTGGACTACTTGGAGGTGTAACATAATAATAATAATAACTCATGAACATTACTAATTTTTGTTTGCAATTTTTGTATATTCATATTTTAAACCAATTTAAACAGAAACACTATTGGATGAATGTAGATTCTAAGATGTAATTGTTAGTTATAGCAGCAGGGGAAAAATGAAGGTAACAGTAATTCAAGGTAATAACAATCTTAAACAGCGTGAAGTCTGCACTGGCAAGCAGAATTCAGTACTGCGATGCACTCACAATGCACATTGCAAACACTAGTGCCAACTGCTATGCTTTTCCACTGTTCTGTTTAGCATTTCTTATGAAATAATTATATATGACATTAATTAAAAGAGTGTTATTACAGTTAGTTTAATTTGTAAATAAAAAAGGATGTCATGTATGAAATGTAGTGAATGGATTATATTAATTGGTGCACAAATACATGAATTAACAATTAAGCCTCAAAATGTTATAATGGTTTAATTATTCACTGAAATCTTTATAATGAACTAAATATTTGTGATTTGTTTTAAGAAAAACCTAGTCATATATGAAATGTAGTGAATGGATTATATTAATTTGTGAATAAAGAAATTAATTAACAATTAAGCTTTGAAATGTTATGATGATTTAATTATGAAGAGTAGGTCGTGCCTCAGTAACTTGCTCACGTTTTGTAATACAGTGACAGCTGAGATGGACAAATGTAACGGGTTTAGAGTGATACTGCTGGACTTTGCAAAATCCTTTGACAGGATACCACATGGAATTCTAATCAAGAAACGGCAGTACATGGGGATGAATATAAAGTGGGTAAAGTGAATAAGAGGGTAGTTGATGGAGAGATATCAAAAAGTAGTTTATTCAGCAGTAGAGTCCAGAAGAAGGCTTGTGATCAGTGGCATGCCACAGGACTTTATTCTTGGGCCACTACTATTTAATTTGTACATTAATAATATAGGAACTGTTCAGTTGTTTGCCGATGATGCAAAATTGGGTAGAGCAATAATTAATACAGAAGATAATTTGGATAGACTGGCAGTCTAGGCAAAGGAGAATGGATGTCAGTCTAATGTGGCAAAGTGTAAGGTTATGCATTTTTGGGTGAAACTAACACTCCCAGAGATTGGGGAGTGTTAGTGGATAGGGAGTTAAAGTTTGGAGGGCACATAGCAAAAGTGGCTAAAGCAGCTCACCGGATCACTTGGTTGCTGAAGAATACTTTGATGAGCAGAGACAAGCAGGTTGTTATTGTTCCTCTTTATAAAGCCTTGATAAGACCCTATCTTGACTACTGCATGAAGATCTAATCACCTAGTTTTCTTGGTAATGAGGAAGAGGTGAAGAGGATCCAGAGGCAAGTGACCAAGATGGTAGCAGGTCTGTGGAATGAACCTTACAAGAACAGGATGAGTGGAATAGGTTGCCAGAGTCTGTTGTGGGTGTCATGACTGTGAATGTGTTCAAAGCAAAGTATGATAGATACTGTGCAAATGTTGGACAGTGCTTGGCATGGTGTTTACAGCCTCCCTTGATGAGCCTAATGACTCCATTGTGTAGCCCATAATAATGATAATAATAATTCTTACCTGATATATTTAAATGAACTAAATATCTGTGATTTGTTTTTAGGAAAAGAAAAACCTAATCTTTAAATAAAACTGTATTCCAACTTACAAGAAGTATCCCATTAAAGACACACTCACCTACAGTCTTTTTGCATGCCTTATGTCTCTTCGGCCAATTTAAACATGAAGTATAGCAGTGTGCTGCTGTTCATTCTGTATTTTGTCTAACAACAAAAAACATCAACATGCTCCTCTAATCTGCACCATCCTGAAGTTTTATGAAATTTTCACTTTTTCATCATTCAGCTGGTCACACAACAGCTCAAATGCTTCCACAACCTCAGTGTGACAAAAGGCACTCCTATTGCAACTTAGCATTTACTGCACTGCCATCTTAATTCTACTAGTTCTGAAGTCACAAGAAACCGTGATCCAGCAGCTCAATCTCCTCTTGCATCAAACCTTTTAAAGTCCGACAACCAGTTCAGCAGATAATAGATGTACTGGTGGGGATACTTGTAGTTGCCTTTTGCCCAAATGTCCCATTGCCTAGTCGATTCTTGTCCATGAATCACCAGAAACACCAAATTTCATATATCTTACTGTGATTTAAGATCTTGGTGGTTTAACTGGTTCCTGCAAAAGGGGACGTAAACCACACTCTTGCAAACTTGATTTTAATGGTGAAACAACCGAAACCAATCAATTTGGTAGCACATGAAGCATGTTAAGGGTGTTTTAGTGATGCCTTCAACAACCAAATTTTTCAGATTTTATCTTAATGCTAAGTCCACTGGTTAAAATCTCAATATTTTGAACTACATATTTATTTTCTAGTTTTAAAACTTAATTTTTTTAGTTTTCTTTCTATGGCACTATTTTACAGCACAGCTCACAAATGAAGGGTGTTTTCAAAAGCCAATTACTGCAATCAAAACTCCAGAAATCCACTAGCCCTTTTTGCATCAGCCTAACCTGAAAATTCACTTGAGTGAATTTTCAGGTTAGGTTGATGCAAAAAGGTGATAGAAAAATTACCACATTTCAATAACTAATTTTATAGACACACACACACACACACACACACACACACACACACACACACACACACACACACACACACACACACACACACACACGTTGCTCCCACTCATGAAAGTTATTTTCAAACCTATAGTACATTTTGTACGATAGGTTGGCTAAGGATTTTTTTTTTCTATTTTATCAATTATATATACTTTTTTTTTAAAATTCATCTTCTACACAATTTGGAAATCCTGCTCTAGAGATCAAACATGGAAATTTTTTCAAGACACTTCAGGCCTCCAATAAGTGGGGTGGTCTGAAATTCATCATTCAACCTAAAGACAGTTCCAAACATCCATGTCCATGGTGGGATTCGAACTTGCAGCCTGTTAGTTGGAGAGTGGATATGCTAACCACTTGGCCAACCAGGCTGGCTCAAGTTACAGTGGGATCATCCAAAGATGGCAAAGTGATGTGACTCAGGCATATGGAGGTGAGGAGGATAATGATACTGCATACACAGCTGCAGTTATGGAAGAAGTAGTATGAAAATTTCCATTATTAAACAAGATTATTAAATTGTAGAAATATGCAGAAATAAACTCCTCCCACAGAGTATGCAGCGTCCCATCGATGTGTCCTATACCTCAAGACCTTACATTTTGCTGCATTAAACTGACACCCCCAATCATTTGCCCATCTATCTAGCTTATTCAAATCCTCTTGCTGGGCTACCACATCTGCACTTTACGTTTCTGATAACTTTTTTACCTCAAGCACTGATATATATACCAAAATGTATTCTTCACAGACATTTTAAACACTATTTTATCATCAAATTAACTAGCAAAATGCTTTCACCCCTTCCCACTCCAAAAGAAGTAATTACTCCAGACTGAAATGTCCTTATCTTCAGATTTTACATAATCTTTATGATCTTTGATTCTATTTCTGGTACTCTTTCCTCTTCCATCCAAAAACATTTTGAAACTACTCTTTCATGATATTTATGTTTTGTATGCTTTTCAAACTCGTCTTATGACTTCTATTTACTTCTACACACAAGTTAGCTTTCCTATGATTTTTCTTTCCATTCTCTAAGACAGCATTTCCCAGATTTTTCCTATGATGGAACACTTCACAAATCCTGAAATTTCCACGGAATACCTTGGTTATTTTGTAATGTATTAATAATTAATTATGGCATAATCATAAAGAGTATTAGTACACTTATGTATATGGTGTGACATGTTGACAAATATAAAATTACATTTAAATCAGTTATCAATCACTAGACTAATGAAATCTTGTAACATATTGTAGTTTCCTCAGGCCAACATCATTAAATTAATTTGTGCTGATTTTCATTGACATATCCCATGCTGATCACCAAAAATTTATAATATTATTATAAGTACTTACAAGTGAATGCAGACTTTTTCCTCCTGTGTGCTGGTAGTTTCCCCTCCTTTTGTACATCCTGGAAATCGCTGTGTAGGCCGGAGGTGGATGTATCACTATCTGTTGCATCACAAATACCTTCAATAAGAGATTTCTTAACACCAAAATTAAACAAAGTCCCTTGTCTCTTATTCATACTAAAATTTAAATATATAGGCCTATTACTTTTAAAAAATCATGGCACTACGGTTTCGAAACAAGCACTTTCACCCTACAATACGACCTTGTGAAGAAAGTATTCAGTATTACTAGATTTGAGAACTGGATACAGACTACCTTGATCTTCAATTTCAGTGGAAAAATTTTCTTTATACTTCCTTGCTGATTGGTCACTAACATTTGCAACACAGATGTTATTTCATTCAGTTTTGAGAACAGAGGATATGCTGTCCATTGTTGTAATCAGCTTGCAGGCAATTTTTATGACTGGTCATAAACAGCCGTATTCCCTTTCCCGAATATTGAAAGATTTCAATGTGCGAAAATTAACAATAATTCATGAATATTTCCATGTTTAAAAATATTTGGCTTGGTCACTGACATCTGCAACACATTATTTCGTTGAGTTCTGAGAACAGAGGATACACCGCTCATTGTTGTAATTGGCTTGCAGGCAATTTTTATGACCGGTCATAAACAGCAGTATTCCCTTTCCGGAATTATTTCCATGTTTTACTTCCATCTATCATATGAAGAAGAAAAAGACATAGACACTAAAATATCAAACTTTGTCAAAGTAAATGGCATAATAAATAATATATTTAAGCCATCCCTGGTACAAACTACAATCACTAGAATCAGACTATATAATGTCTTGTCAAAACCAACTCTACTATACGGAAGAGAAACATGGACCATGAAAAGGAAAGATGAAAAACGAATTCAAACAGCAGAAATGAAGTTCCTCAGGAAACAGCTGGATATACCAAGTGGGACCGCAAAACAAATGAAGAAATCTTACAATCCCTGAAAATAAAACCAATTAATTACTACATAAGAGAGTATAAACAAAAATGGCTAGAACATTTAAATCGAATGGACAACAGCAGACTACCAAAAATATTATACAGATAAAACAAGTGGAAAAAGAAGAATCGGAAGAACAAGAAAGAGATGGCATCGCTACCGGAACATGCCACATGGCCTAAATCTCTATGTTAGGAAGAAGAAGACTTCCATGTTTAAAAATACACAGCTTGGTCACCGACATCACGGAACACTTATTCACTTTCCACGGAACACAATTTGGGAAACCCTGCTCTAAGAGCACATACTAAATTACTAGCCAGGAACTTTCATTTCACAGACACTTTCCTCTAAAGATAGCATCCAAAAACAGTGTCATAATTTCATGATATTTATCTTCTGTATTCTTTCTGCAATTTGTCCCTTACCTAACTTTCCTTTCATACAGTGTTTTATACTCTAAGAATACATAATGACTTACTAGACAGGAACTTTATATATGATTTCTTATGTTCCATGAAAATTCATCAAAAACATTTCATTCAAAGGGTTTATAAATAGCAATTCACTAAAAACACAATTCATTGAATAAACAATTCACTGATAATTTTCAATGATTTCCTTTCATAATTCCCTGAAAGCTTTCTTGTAAAATACTGTTTTAAAGTTTTTGCTAAAATTCCTTAATATTACCTAAGATGCAGACAACATAGATAGTCCATGAATTTGAATCATTATTTTGTATTGTATTTTAATATATTATTCTGTAATGTGTATTATTATTATTATTTTACATCTCCAGGGAATTCAAGACTCGTTGAGGAAGGGCATCTACGCTACAACTCTCCATCTCTACCACTCAACCTCATCCAACAACCGCATCATCTACACCAGTGCTTCCCAAACTTATGGAGTAAAGGCCCCCTTGGAAAAATTAAAATATTTCATGGCCCAGATCAAAAAAAAAAAAAAATCGTAATGCAGACATATTATAATTATTATAATTACAGCTATTTTGCCTGCTTCATAACATGGGAGTTTTCCCAGAAATAATATACATATTATTATAATATTTATTGTATTTATATTCAAATACAAAACATGCACAGGAAATATTGCAAAAATCAAATGCAAATATTACATTTTCAGCATCTTGCATACACATTTGACATGGCACACATAGTCTTAAAACATTTTAAATTTGGTTTCATTATTTCACGACCCCCTCGACAAGACTAATGGCACCCAAGAGGACCACAGCTCACAGTTTGGGAAGTGCTGAGCTACACCAATGCCATCTACTGTCCACCACCACTTGTATTTTCACAGACAATCACAAACATCCATGCTATGGCAGGATTCAAACCTGCAGCCTTTTGGCTGGAGAGCAGATACGCTAACCACTCGGCCAACCAGGCCGGCATACTACTTCATATGTACTACTTTATAGTTGTTGATACATCCTCTGAAATGCAGAATCGATTTTAGTTTACACACTCCACATATAAAATTTCATTTTTTCTAATTTTTCTTGGATGGTACTCTTTATGACTTTAGTGTCCTATGTTAAATATAGCTGTAATAAAATTTTGAACTAATATTTTAAGTATGTACTATTGCTTTTTGTAGTTCAAAGTATTTTTGTTGCTTTTCTAAATAACTGATTATGTTATTTCTCTCTCTCTTTTCTTTTTAATATGTTACATTCATGTGAAGAAATGAACTAAGCAAACTAAATCTACATTTTTGGTGATGATATAATTCCATAAATTGTGAGATTTATTTTTATGCAACTCTCACTAATGAAAGGTTAATTGAAATCGTTAATGAAACAATCTTGGGAGTCAGAGAAAAGTATAATCAAGATGTTGAAAGTTTCCCCACTTGATTATAAAATAAATTATATTCTAGGTTTAATCCTTTATTCAACTGGAAGCAAACAAAATTTGTGCATAAAGTAGCTACACGACTGGACAACTCGTATATAGAGGCTAATGAATTCACATTACTTGTCTTAGTATCCCATAATGCAAAGCACATATCCTTACAGACATGTATAATGCTATGCATTATGGGACACTACCCAGACTGGGTTTGACCTTTTCTGAGGTCTCCATGGGTTAAATTGATTAATTTAACCAAACCAATCTCATTTTTTTGGTTAACAAGGGCTTCTTTTTAGGATGCCTGACATTCAGTCCTCGAATGAGTCTTCTTCTAACAGTTATTGAGCTTGCCACAATTACTATTTGCTCTTCCAAGTTTCATTTCAGTTTTCTAGATAACACATGCTGATTTTTGAGGCACAGCCACTTTAGAATTAAATCTTGCATTGGTGTAGACAGTGGTTTTCTTCTTGTCTCTCTTCTTTCTTTCAGCAGATCTGGTTTACTTCACTTTTGACAGTAGCCGTACCACAGTAGATTGATTACAGAGCATCCTTTTGCTATTTTACAAAAGAAAAAGCCTTCTCTATTCAAAACTTGAATCACACTTTTCTGCAAAGTGTTAACTGTACGTAACTAGTCATAGCAATCTCAGCACAAAAATGCAAAACTAGCTCTTTCTGTCTATTTACAGCATAAAAATTTCTGATGCAATAGCAGCAATTATTACATTATACAGAAACTCGTGGGTATGATAGATGATGCAATACAATGAAATATCTAATGATAAACCAATGAAAATGACTATTTAATTACTAAAAACTATATGTAAGGTGATGTAGATTCTATGAATATGAAGGAATATCATTCAATTATTAGAAAATATTACCAGTGTGAATAATGTAGTCAGCTATTACTTCAGTGTTACGCACAAGTTGTTACATTAAGCTGCTACTACATATAAATTAATCAAGAGGGAAGGATAATACATCTCAGGGACAGAGTCCCTTATAGAATTCTCCCAAGAATCCTACATGGCAAGTGGAAAAGGGAAGTTGACAAAGCCAAGCTCAAAATACAACAGAGTAAATAATGGGTGTATTTTGAGGACTGACAGGTGTGATTCATGTAGCAAAATCAATACAGTTCACTAAAAAAAAAAAAAATCTAGGAATCGAGACTATTAAGCCATATGACAAGGGGCCAAGAGAAAAGCTATTCAAAACCTTACAACTGTATGGTGTCAATGGAACATTATATCAAGAAATACTTAGTCTTTGAGTTGTAAGTCGGCAGATAGAATTGAAGGAAGTACAGGAAGATAGTTTTATGTTAAATTTGGTGTCAGACTAGGATGTACATTATCCCATCTGTTATTTATTATCTATATGGATTTCATTATGAAGGAAAGTGGTATTAAACCTGAAATTAAAATTGGAGATGTTAATCTCAGCTGTTTACTTTATGCAGATGATGTTATTCTTCTAAATAAATCCAGTACAAGTCTGCAAGATTCCCTGACTAAATTGAATAAGAAGTATTGAAAATATCAACTGCATTGCAAATGGAGAACTTATAGAACAAGTAAAACATTTCAGCTACTTAGGCACGATTTTTAGTGAAGATGGTAAATTAAATATGGAAATAGACAACAGAATCAATAACGCTGGTATGGTAGGAAGTCAACTGAATAAATTTATATGGAATAAGAGAGAAATTAGTCAAAACACTGAATTAGCAGTATACAAGACAGTGTTCAAAACAATTTTAACTTATAGATCTGAGAGCTGGGTTAGAAGTAAAACACTTGACCAAAGACTAGAGACGACAGATATGAGAGTCCTGTGAAAGATTAGAGGTGTGAACAGATCGCATGGCATCAATGGCAATGTCATATTAAAAACGAGGATATATCGAAAGAACTTGAGATTGTTAGCATTCAGGAATGTGTTAGCAGAGCTAATCTTAGGTGGTATGGTCACTTAAACAGAATGGGAAAAGATTAGCAAAACAAGCATTCTCTGCAAGGTTGGCAGGAAAAAGATCCTGAGGAAGACCAATAACATAAAGTACCTTGATGGAAGTTGTTTTCCACTCTTTTATTTATGTTAGGAATTATATATTTGGTTTAATCCTTTATCTAAGTGTAAGCAAACAAACTTTGCACCTGAAGTAATTTCAGGACTGGAGCAACTCATGGCAAAGGTGGTATGACTTCACATCACATGCCCAATTATCCCATAACGCAAAGCACATCTCCTTGCGGACATGTATAATGCTATGCATTAAGGGCAGGGTCACTACTCAGACTGGTTTTGACCTTTATTGAGGTCTCATCGGTGAGAGTGAGACCCAGAGGAGGTGATACCAAGGTGGAAGTAATGCAGAAGTCATATTTCCATATACGAGTTGCCAAAAGGTGTCACACCTTATTATTAAGATAGTTGATGGAAGTGGTTTGTTCAAAACTGGTCTGGGTTTTGAACCCTTCCTTTAATGCACAGCATTATACATGTCTGCAAGGAGATGTGCTTTGCATTATGGGATACTAAGGCAAGTGATATGAAATCATACCACCTTTGCCCTAGTCCTGAAATTACTTCAGGTGCAAACTTTGTTTGCTTACATTTGGATAAAGGATTAAACCAAATATATAATTCCTAGCATAACCAAGTGGAAAACAACTTCCATCAACTATCTCTAATGCAGAGAATTCTAATAATAAGGTGTGACACCTTTTGGCAACTCATATATGGAAATATGACTACTGCATTACTTTCACCTTGGTATCACCACCTCTAGGTCTGGTTCTCACTGATGAGACCTCAATAAAGGTTGAAACCAGTTTGGGTAGTGACCCTTCCCTTAATGCATAGCATTATACATGCCCACAAGGAGATGTGCTTTGCATCATAGGATACTAAGGCAAGTAATGTGAAGTCATACCACCTTTGCCATGGGTTGCTCAGTCCTGAAATTACTTCAGGTGCAAACTTTGTTTGCTTACACTTGGATAAAGGATTATACTATATATAATACATATATAGTTCCTAAAACGTGCCTTAGAAGATAGAAATATAAGATCTGATAATGTTGGAGTCTTGACAGGTATTGTAACAGATTGATTTGGAGGAAAATTGTAGACAGGAAGTTAGTAATGATGTAAGTTTTTCATGTAGTACCATCATATCCTGTCACCCCTTGAGGGTACATATCAGGAATGTGATGATGACATTTATTACCTTCCAAGACCACCTGCTCTTAACAGAAACTCAATCACAATCACAGTCTACCTTCAATATCCAAATTCATTTTGCCACAAGGGTGGCACCTGTACCTTTTTGTGATCTGACATTACCTGAGAATTCCAAATTTAGAATCCCCTGCTTTTGATCTCCTCTGGCGAAAAGTTTCCTGGTCCACTTAGTAACATTCATTCATTAGCTGCATTTACCAGTCTCTATAACTCTGAGAAACACTTGGACCTCTTAGCCTTCCTCACTAAAAATTCTTGATGCTGTCCAGAGGAGAGCAAATAGGTTCATAAATGACCCTTCCATTGCAGACCAATGTTAACATTCTGTGTACCTTATACAGATACTTCCAAGGTTTCAGTGAACCCAAACATTGTTCCTCTGCTTGTGTGGGGCCTGTTTTAAACAAGAGCAGCAGCAGCAGGATGGTCAAATATCCCTTTTAAGTATAACTGCAAACTCATATAAGTAAATTAGATATTAGATCTAGCATTATTTCAAAGCTGAATGCAGAAACTATGAGAGATTCGTAAAAATAAGTTGACAAGAGAGGTTACAGGCATACGTGGTCATAATTTCGCCCTAGCTCTTAAGAATACCTGCCGAGGAAATCATGATCCAAATAGAACGTGGAATTCGCAACCTTCCTAACCATATCGCCAACAACGTCAGACTGGATGTAGTCAGTGTTCTCACTAAACCCAAACCTCCTAAAACCAACTTATCCAAAGACGAATATGCAGCCCTACAAGAAATGAAGAATAACAAAAAAATAGTCATCACCAAAGCGGATAAGGGAAACGCCACTGTGGTGCTAAATCAAAAGGACTACAAAGGTAAGTTTAATGCTTTAGTATTAGACCATACTACATACCTCCCTATTGAATATAATCCTACCAGCTCTCAGATTAGAACTCTCCACAGACTCCTTAAGAAAGTCGCTTCTTGGCCTGTGGAAGTCACTAACAAACTAAAACCTTATAACTCTAGATCCCCCCGATTATATGGACTCTCAAAAATACATAAACAAAATGTGCCATTACTTCCCATAGTGGATGGCATTGATTCCCCCACATATAAATTAGCCAAACATTTAGCCAAAACGCTCGCACAATATACTGGCAACACACCATCACACATAAAAAACTCAGCCCACTTTAAAGCCAGTAGAGAAAACCTCTCACTCCAACACACTGACATAATGGTCAGTTTTGACGTCTCTTTCCTATTCACTAATGTCCCACTCAAAGAAACCCTAGAGCTCATCCAAGCCAAGTTTATAACAATATGGGGTTATAAAAACACTACATAACAGGACAAAATTAATCTGCTCAGATAAAAAGGCTCTAACTACTGAACTAAACCACATCCTCAATATCTCCCGATATCTCAGCCCTATTTCAGTTCACAATGAGCTCAGGCTATTTCATTTGGCAAGGAAAGTTCTACAAACAGATAGAGGGGACAGCCATGGGTTCACCACTTTCCCCACCCTTGGCCTATTTCTTTATGGAGACCTTTGAAGAGAAAGCCTTAAACTCCGCCCCACAAAAACCCACTATTTGGCTTCGTTACGTGGATGATGTGTTTGCTATTTGGCCACATGGCTCAGACTCACTCCACTCCTTCCTAACACACTTAAACAACCAACACCCCAGAGTCCAGTTCACCTTAGAAAAAGAGGAAAACAACACCCTCCCCTTCCTAGACACTTTAATCACTCGCCAGCTTGATGGATCTTTCGTTTTCTCTGTTTACAGAAAACCCACCCATACTGGCAGATACATTCACCAGCAATCCCACCACATCCCATCACAACAATATGGGGTTATAAAAACACTACATAACAGGACAAAATTAATCTGCTCAGATAAAAAGGCTCTAACTACTGAACTAAACCACATCCTCAACACTTTTTGGGGTTATAGCCAATGGCTATAACCCCAAAAAAATCCAAAAAAATACTAAAACCAGTAAACCACAACCCCCCTTCCCCTCCACAAGAAAGATTACACCAAATCTATCGCCATCCCCTACATCTAGGGCACCTCTGAGAAAATAACCAATATCTCAAAAAATATGACCTTACTTCCTGTTACAGACCATATAAAAAGTTGGCATCCCTTATCCGCTCTACCAAAGACCAACCACTTCCCCTAGACCTACCTGGTGTATACCAGGTCCCTTGCAGCTGCAAATTGTCCTACTTTGGCCAAACAGGCAGAACAACAAATATCAGGATTTCAGAACACCAAGACTACATCCGGTTTCACCAGTACAGCTGCTCTGGTCTGGCAGACCATGCCTTAGATACCCACTATAAAATTCATTGGAAGAAAACAAAAATAATACACCGCAGCAAGTTTAAATACGAAAGATTATTCAAGGAATCTTCAGCAGCTCTAAAAAACGTTCCTATCCTCAACAAATTTGGGTGCATGAAATTACCCCAAATTTGGGTGCATGAAATTACCCCAAATTTGGGAGACTTACATTATGAGAACTTCAGCCCAACTGCCATGACAACCAAATTAGCCCGACAGAGGGCATCATTAAAACTTTAGGAACAATATCAGTTTCTTGCTTTCTTCCTCATTGGCTTTTGTTAGTGCCTGCGTACACATACCATATCTTTATGTTCCTGAAGATGGCAACGTTGCCGAAATATAGAAGTTATTCATTAAGGTTACCTTTAATTAATATACTTTATATGTGTTGTTAATTCTGTAAACTAATTACCAGTTATGTATGACCAACGTATAAGCCTTGCTACTAGAAATATCAGTTAATATTGGGAAGTTTTCATGTGCATACTTCCAAATGACTTCATTGTTTATTGATTTTAAATGTAAACTATTCTGAATGTTTATTATCTCAAGTTCTACTTCATCTTGGTTTATATCAAACGGCCCACTAATTTTATTTGAAATTTCTGTTATGTTCAAGTTTTCTTGAAATGGATTATTGATAAAAGATACAATCATTTCAGTTTTATTAAAATCTTTAAATCTTGAATTTATTTCTTCCTCAACTAATTCTATTTCACGAATAAATTCTTTTAAATCATAGGGAAGCATTTCTCGATTTTGTTCAAAAATTTTAATAAATATGGGAGATGTCTAAATTCACGGTCATTTATATTTTTCTTTAATAAAAGTAAATATTGTTGGAAAGTTTTTATTGAACTTAATATGTTAATTAAATTTTTACCTCTACCTTGTAACTCTAAATTTAAATTGCTTAATTTCGTACAGAAATCTACTAAAAATGATAAGTGTAACAACCATCTTTTATCACTCAATTGTGGATAAATATCTCCTTTTTCATCAAGAAAAAATTTTACATGGTTAATTAATACGATTTTCAATCGAAGGCGAGTTAGCCGATCTCATTCAGAGGTAGCAGGGTTTTTTTCCCAAAAACTCGGGTTTTTCATCCCGCATACAGACAAATCGGCCCTTCAGAACACATGCAATTTACAGACATAGAATACCAGTTGTAGTGGTGGAGGAGGTGGGCGGTAAATGGCGTTGATGGAGATGATTTATAGTAGAGGTTCGGTGTAGTGGATGAGACAGTTGTAGGTGTCCTCCCATGATGATTCTTTGGACTCTGTGGAGGTGTCATGAATAATAATAATAATAATAAAAGAAATCTTTCTAAAAATTGACTTCTGCTGAGCCAGCCATCGGAAAGTTGTTTGAACTCTTTCTGAACTGACTTCAGAGATGTTTACACTTAGAACCTGCAAGTCTTTTTCATACATACAAGTTTCAATAACAATCTTTCTAATGCCGCCATGTACAGCTTTAGTGAAAAAAACATTACCTTTGTTTTTAACACTCTAACATATTCTTACTAAAGAAGTATATACAGTTAGCTTCAAAAGAGTTATTTACAAAAACATCTAATACAAACTATACCGAGACAAACAAAGTTTATTTTTTTACAATATTCACATGGAACTTAACCTAAGTAAAAAATTGATGTAATGTGCTTTGGAATATTTAATATTTAATCTACAATCGAGTTTTTACACTTTGCTTATAATCGTATTCACTCGTCTCACTGTTTGACTTCCACTGATCCAAATTAATTCATTTACCCAGACTTATAAGAGAATTACTGATTTGACAATTTTAACGAAAAATAAATAAACAATAGCAATACGCTTAAAGCGAATTAAAAAAAATACAAAATAATGATAAATAAAATATTATGTTTTCCGTTTTAATTAAATTTGCAAGTAAGGAGGAATACACAGGAGATCAACCAAAAATTGTTCCGCGATCGACCAACGGGTTGAACACCCCTGCTATAGGTTCTTGTACCTCTCGTGTATGGGATACATATATAAAATATATATATATATATATCTGCTTCTGCACAAGATTATGAATTTCCCCACAGAGATCGAGTGATCTCTGTCCATGACATGGTTTACTACCCCAGAACAGCTGTAGTGCAGATGATGGACATAGTTACTGTGGTTCTTTCATAGATATTGGCAGTTCTTCCAGTTTCTCTGAAGTCTAAGTTTGCAGGAGAAAGGGATATTGTAGATCCCAGGATGATCTATATGATCGAGATGATATTCTAGTGAATGGACAAGTGTAGCTAATTTTGGGTATGACTTGAAGGCGGGCTGTATGTTACACCTTTTAGGAATGCATGCAATTTTTCTTTAAGTGCTTCAGATAAAAAAAATGGCAATGGAATTTTTTGTTCTGGATGTTTGGATGTCGAGGATTTTTTCCTCAAATTGTTTCAGATGGCAGTTCATAACCTTGTCAAGTTTTTCAGAGTAGCATTTTCTGAGAAGTTCAATTCAGCAAAATCTAAATGTATTTACAAGTGGGCTAGCTTAGCAAATTAGAGAACAGATTTGTGATAAGTTTGCTGAAATCAATGTCATCATCACTGCATTACAGGAATCCTTAATTCAGAACTGTGGTTTATTCTGTACACCATCTCTTCAAATGCTGTCACTAAAGAATTGAAAAGGTTAAGAACTGCTGTC
Organism: Typopeltis vanoorti; assembly: GCF_054136105.1. NCBI lineage: Eukaryota > Metazoa > Arthropoda > Arachnida > Uropygi > Thelyphonidae > Typopeltis > Typopeltis vanoorti. The sequence goes on from NC_143555.1 coordinate 32,895,762, forward strand.
TGAAAAAATTTGTAGCTCTTCAACAACAAAGTAATTCCCGACCACAGCTATGACAAGAAAACAGTGATAAATCTGTCATCACAGCCACTGCTTCCAAAAAAAGTACCAGTTTTGGAAATAATTACCTGCATGGAACAGGGTATCTATGATCTAGCATCTACAGTGACTAATAACATTCATTTGGATGTGGCCAGTATTCTGATGAAACCCAAACTTCCCAAGTATAATATCATACCTAAAGAAATATCAGCACTTAAAAAATTAAATAAGAACAAACAAATTATTGTAACAAAAGCAGACAAGGGATATGCAACTATTAATATGGATGAAATGGATTACAAGAGAAAAAATAAATCTTACAGACTACTTACTCATCACATTTGCTCTTTTAGAGATACTTGTGCCACCGAGTTACTATTAATTATTTACACGAAAAAAAAAAAAAATAAATAATGCTATTTATTTAAATAAAGTAATTTTCAGGCTGAAATATTTGGCTTTATCTAAATAAATAGTACTACTTATTCTGTGTGTTTTCACGTAAATAATTAACATCATATTTTTTATATATATATATATATACAGGGTGTTCCAAAATTCACGCAAGAAGTAATTTTGATAGAAAACACGTTTTTAATTAAAAATTGTAATTTCTTATTGATTCATAAAGTATACAGTATAGGGTTATGCGTGGAATAGCATATCAGGTAAATGGCCTCGATGGCTTTGCTGGCACGTACGCACTCTTTTGTTGAAATTTTCCATGACTATTTTGCATAAATGTGGCTGAATTTCGTTGATACAGTGCTCAATTTCCTCCTTCAAGGCGTGGGTGGTCGTAGGCTTGTTGATATAAACCTTAGACTTCAAAAAACCCCAAAGAAAAAAGTCCAACGGCGTTAAGTCACATGATCTGGGCGGCCAATTCTGATCACCAAAGTGGGAAATTACACGACCAGGAAATGACTCGTGCAGTAATTGAATTGTTTCTCGGGCTGTATGGCATGTGGCACCATCTTGTTGAAACCATATGTTGTCCACATCCATATCTTGCAATTTAGGCACAAAAAACTGGATTATCATGTCGCGATAGCAAGCACCATTAACTGTTATTGCCTTACCAGCCGCATTTTCGAAGAAGAATGGAACGATGATGCCTCCAGCCCAAAATCCACACCAAACAGTGACACGTTGTGGATGCATTTGTTTCTCAACAATCACTCGTGGATTTTCTGAACCCCAAATGCGACAATTTTGTCGATTAACAAAGCCATCAAGATGAAAATGAGCCTCATCGCTGAAGATGATTTTGTTCGAAAAATAAGCATCCGCTTGTTGTTGTTCCATAATCCATTCAACGAACTCTCTTCGCTGTGTGTGGTCGGTAGGCTTCAGTTCTTGAACCAATTGAACTTTGTAAGCATAAAGATGCAACTCTTTCGTGAGAATACACTGTAGAGAGTTTCTCGAAATGCCCAATTCAAGACCACAGTGCCGAATTGATGTTCCTGGACTCTCAGCAACACTCTCACGAACTGCTTCGATGTTTTCTGTTGAACAACTTGTTGAAGGACGGCCAGAGTATATAAGATCACTAATTAATTAAAAGATTATTTAATTAATCTTCAATCACTAATTGAAGATTAATTAATTTTTTAATTAATCTTTTCACAGTTGATGAAGTTAAATCACTATTCTGACCATATTTTGTATGAAAATTGCGAACTGTAGCTGCCAAACCTTCATTATTTTTAAAATATTGCTCAACAATGAAAACGCGTTGTTCTTTCGTGTAGTGCTCCATTTTTAATAACCCTGAGCTGTCGTGCTGTCTTTTTTTTCTTGTTGGCAACACTTTACTGCACAAATGGCTCTAAATTTAAATCTTGCGTGAATTTTGAGACACCCTTTATATATGTGTGTGTGTATATATACACACACTCATATATGACAGAATGATCATTGACTCGGTTCTAGTCATTTAATTCTTCATAAAACTATACTCATATATATATATATGTGAGAGAGTGGCGTTGTATGGCAACTTCATTATTAAAGGTGTGCTGCTAGAAGATAAAATGCACAAGGTATGTTGTCCGGGCGGTAAAATGAGTAGAGTGATTGAAGCATTGGATATGAGGTGAGAGCGAGCAAAAGAGTTAATAGTATTAATTGGTACAAATGATTTAAACATGTCAGAATGAATATCAGGAGGCTGCTTGGAAAGATAAAAGAGAATAGTGTGATGGGAAGGATAGTCAGTGTGTTGCCTAGGTATGACTGTGGTGAAATGAGGCGGAGAGCAAGGATTATGAATGATATTCTGGCTGAAATGTGTGAGGAGATGAGAGTACATTTTGTTAATGTGTGGAATGAGTTTGAGGGACGAAGTGAGTTGTATGGGAGCAATGGACCTGCATTGGTGTGGTTATGGTGTGAGTTGCTTGGAGAGACTGCTGCTGGAAGGCAGAGAAGTGAATAGAGAGAGAATAAATCAGATCAAGAGGGAAGTGATGTGGAAGAGCAGGAGAGTAAGACAGAAGAGATTGAAGAAGTGAATATGAATGGGGAAGTGAGTGGTATGAGTATAGAAAATGAGAGAATGGGTGTGCAAGAGGAGCAGGGAAATGGGGAGGCTCAGGGTGGATGGGTACACAGTGTGAGAAAGGTGGATGCTCCAAGAGGAGGTGAGAACATATGTAGGCAGGAAAGAAATGGGATGACCAGGGATCAAGAAAAAACAGATGGAATTGAAAAGGGTTCTAAAATGAAGAAGCAGAAAGGGAAATGGCACCAGTCCTGCATGGAGAGATAACATCGAGTGAGTGGTATCAGTGGAACTAGCTGTAGATCCAGAAATGAGCTGTTGTGTTTGTATACCAATGCTAGAAGTATAAGAAACAAGGCGGATGAAATGGTTGCACTAATTGCGTCTGTTCATCCAAAGCTTGTCGGAATAAGTGAGACATGGTTAGATGAGGACGACATCCTGACAGGAATAGAGATGGAAGAGTATGATATGTTTCATGAGGATAGAAGGGGTAAAAAGGGAGGGGGAGTGCTATTGATGATAGAGAAAGAGTTATGTCCATACAAGGCAGAGATGCAAATAAGAAAAGGGTGATCATTATGGGTGATTTTAATTACGGCAATATAGACTGGAATGAAGAGATAGCAACTGGAAGTAAAGAAAATGAATTTCTTGAGTTTTTGAGGGATAACTACCTCAGACAGTATGTAACAGAGGGCACACGAGGATTAAGGGTTTGGTCATCTCAATCAAGATTAACTTTATGGTTATACCCATAGAAGCCACCATGTAAGGACATTAGTTCTTACATGGTTATAATTTGTGCTCAGAAGATGCTGAGTAGAAAACCAGCAAAATATTATCAAGTTCAATAAATGCATTTTTCTCTCTCTTGGTTTGTTGATATCATGAAGTGCTATTATAAATTATCTATACATATGTAGACCTTTTATTTCATTTTCCTAGAGTAGGAAATAAATCTCCAGAGTAGGGATTTATTTCCTACTCTAGTCTTGAGGTCACCAACAAGAACCTTCCTTCCTTTCTTTCATATCAATTGTCCTTGCTGCTTCTTGCTCATTACAATTTTGTGAAAATATATGCACAAAAATTTCTCATTTGAAATTTGTCAACATCACTACTGAATATTTACTCCGATTAAAAAAATATTACTTTAAAGCTTAATGCCTTATTTCAAAGTGAGTAAAAGAAGTAATCATGATGTGATCACAAAGTAACAGTGAAAATATTGAATATTTTAAATATTTTCACCCTTACAAGTTGCTACATTATGCTTTTTATTTTAGAAAGGGTACAATGCTTTCTCGTCTCTTTGTAGTTTCTTGCAGCCAAATTAGGAGTGTTCTGTAAAGTAGATATTCTCACTTTTTAAGCAACATCTTTTAATATGTGGTTTTTTCCTCTGTCATGAAGGGTGTTAGGCATGCAAAGCCTACCAGTCTGCTTTTCTTCTTCCACCATCATTTTCCTGATATGTACCCTCAAGGAGTGTAAAGGATATCATAAGAGTACGAGTGGTTCCATAAGTTTCCAGCCTGACTAACTTTTAGAGATAATAAAAAGAAAACAACTATGTCACTTTTCAACATAATCTCCCTTTATTTCAACACAGTCTTCACATCTTTGAATTAACATTTCTATGTCCTTAAAAAAACAGTCTGTACATTTTGTCTGCAAAATGGCCTAAAGCTGCATCTTTCACCTCATTGTCATCTGCAAATTTTCTTCCTTGAAGATCTTTCTTCAGTTTTGAGAAGTAGTAGTAGTCAGTGGGTGCTAGATCTGGACTGTAAGGTGAATGTTCAATCACCTGGAAGCCACAGTCCTTCACTGGAGCCTTTGCAACAATAGCTGTATGAACTGGAGCATTGTTGTGAAGCAGGCAAATACCATGACTCAGCATTCCTAATCTCTTCTCCTTTATGGCATCATGCAGTTTGTGCAGAAGTGAAGCATAATATTCTGCATTCACAGTGGTATTCCTTTTCTTGAAGTCAATCAAGAGAATTCCCCAGCAATCCCCAAAGATTGTTGCCATGATCTTCTTGGTGAACTGAGTGACCTTGGCTTTTTTCAGCAGCGCTCTGCCTGGTTTGCACAACTCCATGGATTCCCTTTTGGAAAGAGGATCATAATTAAGAACCACGGTTTCATCCCCAAAGACAACTGATTCCAGCACTTCTCTCTGATTCCTTTGGCAAAGCTCTAAAAACGTGCGGGAACAGGTGACACAATGCTCCTGAATTGAAAAGAGAAGTCGGGGCACCCATCTTGCAATGACCTTTGTCATGTGAAACTTCTCATGAATAATGTGAAAGACGGTTGTTATAGAAAGCCCCAACCTTGCTGAGATTTTTTTGAGCTTTAGCCATCTGTCATTGGGAAGTTCCTCCTCAACAAGAGAGAGACATTTTCCTCAGTCATCACTTCCACAGGCCAACCATCACAAGAATCATCTTCAATGATTTCTCTTCCTAGGCGAAACTGTTTAGCCCATTCCTTCATGGTGGAATATGAAGGAGAAGCTTCCCCATAAACACCATCCAATTGCTGTTTGATAGCACTTGGAGAAAACCCTTCTTTGGTGAAAACCTTTTTATCACAGCATGGTACTCAATTTTTAACAGTACAGCCACTTAGCATGCCACATGTTAGTCAAATAAGTGCCTCCAACTGAATGACTCAGGTAGAGAGATGAAACTGGTACACTAAGCTCCCCATAGATGGTGCATGGTCCTTTATTACATTCCTCTTTAACATTTTAAAATTGTTACGAATTTTGTATGTCAGGCCAGAAACTTTTGGAACCTATCTCATGCTACATGATTATTTTCACATTATTACCAAAGTACTATCAACAATCTTTCTCCAAACTACTATTACTTATCAACACTTCAATATTGTTAAATCTACTATTTTGGTATTCTAGGAAACTTTTAACTGAATCAATCAACCTAGATTTTAGTCTATCTCTAGGTCTTTTTCCTGCATCTTAGCACCAAACACCTGTTGTGCTAACTTTTTCTCTCTCCTATTCTGTTTACATGGACATACCACCTTACATTAGGTAGCATGGCCATGTAACAAGAGGAGCGAACAGATGCCATCTGTTTCACTCCTTTAATTTTTCTTAGAACTCTAATGGCTGTGGTCTCTAGTCTTTGATCAAGTGCTTTATTTCTAACACCACTCTTAGGTCCATAACTTAAAACAGGTTTGAACACTGTCTTGTAATCTGCAAGTTAGTATTTTGGCTGATTTCTCTGTCATAGTCTACTTTTTTCCCCCCCTTATTAATTCAAATATATGTAGTTTGGTATTCCTTTAGCTATAGTTCTGCCAGTTCATCCATAAAAGTAAAGTTTACATGGGCAGGTTAAACTGCTGGTATTGATGATAATCAGATTCTATCTTTAGGAGAACAGATAAGAGAAGCTAATATGAATGCTGGTTTATAAAGTGGTTTAATACTTTGTACGTGTTTGTTTATTTATTTTTCAATCTTTCAGAAGTTTCACTAATGAAAAAGAATGTTAATGTTTCGGAAAGATTATGAGAGAGGAAGAGAGGGGGGTTACTTTTTTTTTTCTTTTTAATCATAACTAACCTCTGGATACATGCAATGCATTAGGACAACAGCATGAATATTTCATGCTCTCACTTGCTTACACATTGCTATTGCTTTTATCATAGGAATGTCATAGTAAGAATGTTATTTATTATTGTTTTTGAATGATAATCCCATATACAAGAGTGGTAAACCTATAGTACGATGGTTGTTTGAAATGTTTGGTAAAAAAAAAAATAAGTTAAACACTTTTTTTTTGGAAAAAATCACCTTTATTTATCAACATAGTCTCCATCAAGGTCTACACATTTGGTACAGCGAGTTTCCAATTTTTTCCCATCTAAAAAGTAGAATTTGTCAAATCGAGCAAAATAGCAATTGCCAGCCTTGATGACATCCTCGTTCTAAGAAATTTTTTTTCCCCACCGAGCCAAATTTTTAAGTTTGGGAACAAGGAGAAGTAGGCCACAAAGAGAAGTCCAGAGAATATGGTGGATGTGGAACCAATTCAAAACTCAATTCGTGCAATTTTGCCATTGCAACAGCTGATATGTGGGACGGTGCATTGTCTGATGAAAGAGTGCTTTTTTTGTGCACCAATCTTGGCCGTTTTTTCTTCAGTTCTTCTTTTAAACTGTCATCCAACAATGATGCATAATAGACTCCTGTTATTGTCTTACCCTTTTCCAAATAGTCTATCATGATAATTCCTTGGGAATCCCAAAAAACTGGCCATCACCTTTCCAGCTGACAAAACAGTCTTCACTTTTTTTGGTGCTCTTTCACCAGGCATTGTCCACTGTTTTCATGCTGCTTGGACTCAGGTGTGTAGTGGTGGATCCAAGTTGTGTCTACAGTCACGAATCGATGCAAAAAATTCTGTGAACTGTGATTAAACATTGCCAAACACTGCAGTGAAATATCTTTTCGCATGCATTTTTGATCAACAATCAACAATTGTGGCACTTATCATGCATACAGCTTTTTCATGTGCAATTTTTCTTGTAGGATATTATACACCCATTCAGATGAGATGCCTGCAATCTCAGCAATCTCATGCACTTTCACTCGGCGGTCTCCCATAACGATACAATGGATTTTGTCAATCATTTCCTTCGTAGTGACTTCAGTCAGGCTTCCAGAGCACGCTTCATCTTTGATGGACTTACGACCAAGTTTAAACTCCTTTTTCCAAAAATAAATAGTCTTTAACGCTGGTGCAGTCCCCATGAACTGCATGTAATTCGGCTTTGATCTTCATGGCTGTCCACTTCTTCAAATAAAAGTGTTTTATCACTGCATGAAATTCTTTTTCCATTTTTATGAAAAATGTGAACACGGTCATTTTAAATGCTTGCTAAACGAGAACTACACATCGCACATGTGTAAAATTTTGCCAGGGGTCATGAAAAAGATTATACATGCTGACACTGGTATGAACGAATGAACTGTGTTGCCGTCTATTGGAAATTTACCAAACTTTTTAAACAACCCTCGTATATTAGTATTGAATTGGCAAGAAGGAACCTGTTCACATTTGCTTTAAAGAGCTGTGGATTGTATTCCTTGGAAAACATATAAGATGCTTGACTGTTCTAGATAGTGGCAGTTAAAAGGAATGGATGAAGAGGCAAATCTGTTCTGTTGGTTTTGGAGTTAAACTATGAAGTAGGACTGAGCAGTTGCTGCACAAGTTCTGACAGATTTCACAAAGGGTGGAGGAATTATTGATGCCAGCTCAGATGATGGTTCAGATAGAAACCAATGTTACTAAGGTTGGAATAAACTGTGTATGTTTGCAAAGTGGATTTGATAGGTTCAGAGAGGTTTGCTGTTAATCACATGGACCAAGCATATTCTCTATGCAGGGCAAGTTCTTGTTTACATGATAGCTATCAGTAGTACTTGATTTTCACATCACCACATCTCTCTCTTTTAAATAGTCTATACTTCATCACATTTTGATGTTTTTTTCATCCTGTTGCTAAGTTGGTGACTTTGTTCCTGCTGGGCAAAGTTAAGATCCAGATAAGTTTTGAAAGGGATGAAGAGCCCTTCATTTGCAAGTCACAGGACAGACCAAATGATGGGAGCTTATATAACAGACTTTTACCAGACCTGGTCATAGCTTTGGAGATATCAAGAGCAACCAACTGAAATTTGCCAAACTTTTCCATGATATCTATCCTGTGTCTGGTTGTGACTGCTATTCTGTTATCTCTCCACAATGGTTTTAACTTCTGTAGGGCCACAGTTGCCTTAGCAATTCTGTATTTAATGTCAGTTTTTGAGCGACCATCTTGACTCAACGTGCTTCCTAGATAAGTGAACTTGTTTACATTCTAAATTTGTTTGTTGTCAATTTGTATCTTTAAGAGCTCAATGTCTGATTTGAGATTATCATTGTTTTTGTGTTTTGCAGGTTTATGTATAATTCATATTTTTTTAATGTGCTGAAAATGCGACTGGTTATCTCTTGTAATTTTTCTTCACTTTCTGCCAGAAGATCGATATCATCTGCAAAATGCAAATTGTTTATTCTTAGTCTGTCAACTACTAATCCAGTGTCATATTCATGAAGAGCTTCATCTATGACATATTCCAGAAAACAATTAAAAAGAAGAGAGGACAAGATGCATCCCTGTCTTATCCCCCATTCTGCTTGGAATGGTTTACTGCTGAAATTTTTAATTTCAATTCTCATATCAGATGAGGAATAGAGAGATTTAATAATCCTGATGATTTTATTGTCTATACCATAATGTTCTAAAATTTTCCATAATGCCTAGTGCTATATTGAGTCAAAAGCTTTTTGAAGGTCTAAAAAGTTGTGACAGATTATTTTATGTTCTATGTATTTTTCACCTAGTATGTATATTGTAAAAATATGGTTGATTGTACTTCTGGACTTCCGGAAACCTGCTTGTTCATCTGATAGTCTGCTTTCTATTTTCTTTTCAATTCTTGATAATAATATTTTTAACAAGATTTTGCTTGGATAGCTAATAAGGCTTATTGTTCTATAGTTGCTACATTAATTGCTGTTTCCCTTTCTAGGAATAGGAACAAGGACAGAAGTCTGCCAATTAGAAGGCCAAGTCTCCGTGTTCCATACATCTTGGAATAAATTTAGCAAGGTGTGTATGACGATGTCACCTCCTTCATGTATCAGTTCCATTGTAACATCGTCAATTCCTGGTGATTTTCCTATTATTGGGGATCTAACTGCTGCAATGACTTCTTTTAATATCGGGTAATCTCCTTCCTCTGAACCTCCTGGCAAAATTCCGTCCAAAATATCGTCAGTCAGTTCAGGGTCCTTTTGAAAAAGCTTGGTTGTGTAGCATTTCCATCTATCAACTATTTTCTGGTTATCCATGATAAGAGTTCCATCTTCTATACTCCAATTAATTGCAGTGAAAGGTTTGGTTAACTTATTAATAATTTGAAAAGCACTTTTAGGATTATTTTTACTTAAGTCATCTTCTATATTTTTGCAATCTAGTATCCATAAGTTTCTAGCATGTTTGATTTCTTTTTTAATAATCTTAATAATATTTTTATACTGTTCTCTATTATCACCGCTATTAATATGCAATTTCAAATTTCTTCTTTCATCGCATAGGTCCAAAATATTTTTGGTTATCCATGATTTATTGACTTTCCTTTTGTATCCAAGAATTTCTTCAGCTGTTTCAGTTATCTTTTGTGAGAAGCATTTGGTTTTAGATTCGATATTATTATATTTTTTGAAGCTTGTGTCAAAAATATGTTTTAATTTGTATTTCTATAATGTAGTTATTTGGGGGTCTTTTAATTTTTCTATATTATATCTTTTATGAGTTGATTTTGTAGGTAATATTTCTCATTTTCATATTCACAGTTGTGATGACCATGCTGTGGTCACTGCCAATGTCGGCTCCAGGAAATGATCTGGTTCTTGTGAGGTTGATGGAGTTTTTAAATTTTGTGCTTACACGGATAAAGTCGATTTGGTTATGTGTTATACCATCAGGGGAAGTCCATGTCCATCTTGTGGAAGGTTTATGGGGAAATAGTGTTAGTAATGGTGAACTCATTTTGTAAGGCAAAATTGATCAATTCAAAACCTCTTTCGTTTGTCTCCCCATAGCCATATGGTCCCACAAATGGGGGAAAATCCTTACTGATGTCTGCTCCAATTTTGGCATCCCAATTGCCATGTACAATCAAAAGGTCTTTTCTATTCACTCCAGTGGTTGTTGCATTAAGTTGACCATAAAACTATTCTACTTCGGAGTCTTCGTGGCCTGTGGTTGGGGCATAGACCCGTATGACGGTGATATTGAGTGGGTTTCCTCTTAGGCAGACTAAAGCAATTCTGCTATTGATAGGATTGGATTCCATGACAGAATTTCGTGATGATTTGTGTATCAAAAACCTGACACCTTCTTTTCCACCAATCACATCCAGAGTAAAGAAGCAAATGTCCTTCATCTGTTGTTAGCTCTCCTGTTTTGGGCCATCGAATTTCACAAAGTCCCATAACAGTCCATTCATATATTTTAGTTTGTGCTGTAGTAGTCTGAGTTGACCTGGTTGTAGTAAAGTCCTAATATTCCAGGTTCCGGTCATGGTTGCGGAGTCTGAATCTGGATCCAGTTTTTTCATTATTTTTGTCAGTGATAGTAGTGGTGGTGGTAGCGCTAGTTGCTAATTTCTCATTGCCACTTCTGGAGCTACTAAAAAATTGCAATGCTGACCATGATGAACCAGGTGACGTCCGAGCTGGCATGGTATGCTGTGTTAAATCCTTCGCTAAGAATGTCTAATGGGCAGTAAATTAAGACAGATGGTGCCCATCTCCTCTTCTGTCTACTTTAGGAATAACTGAGGTGAAAAAAAAAAGGAATAGGAAAGTTTAGGAATAACTGAGGTGAAAAAATTGAGTAGTGACTTGTAGGAGTTTAGGAATAACTGAGGTGAAAAAATTGAGTAGTGACAGGTAAGGATTTGTGAAATGGATGTATGTAGATTAGTTTCCAGGTTGCTGGATAGATACCAGTGGGGTATGAAAGCATAAAAAAACAGCTACATAAAATGAAACACCAGTAGAACAAGAGGATTTTTTTTGGTATCCAATATGGACAAGTGGATATTGTGTGTTGAGTGCTTGGTATAGTTGGAAGATATTTGTGCAGGTCATCCATGCATGAATTAGAGAAGCAGGTAGAAGAATTTTTTTTTTGGTGATATGCAACCAAACCATCTGAGTGTAACAAAGTGAGAGAAATACTGGACAAAAAGTTACTATCAACAGTTTTAGCAAGAGACCAGAAGACATGAGTACCATTTGAGCAGGATAAAAGTTTCCTGTTTTTAGCACTCTTTCAAACTCCATATTAGATGAGTTGATAATTTTCTTGAAGCTGTTTCATACTTTGGCATAATCAATAGAGTTCTAGATAAGAACCAGTTACAGTATATTTGGTTCTTCACTTGTACAAGCCATGGCACATCCTTTTAGAGAACCAAGATTTAAATAGAGGACTAAAAATGTAGAGTGGAATGGGAATAAACGCTTCCATACCAATGCAAATTTCAAAGATGCATTTAAGTACTTGTGTTTGGACTGGAAGGCCAGGAATTATACTCACATTAACAGAATTTCATCCTAGTTTGCATTTTTATAATGCCATATAACATATGAGTGATAGTGGCTGTGTTCCAGGAGGGGAAGAGATCAGCACTAGGCTATGGTCTGTATTTCCTAGAGGACAGATAATGTTCTCATAAAATTAGAAGGTCATTAGCAAGGAAGAGATCTAGAGTGTTTGGAGAGTGGTTGGGACTATCAAATATTTGAGTAGTCATGTGAACAATTTGCATGATATCAATGTTGATGACAAATGCATCTCTACCTGCTTGACTGGTTTAAAGAAAGCAAATCAAAAATTTAAGAATGGTTGGATATTAGGAGAGTAACAGAGAGAAAACAACAGATTAACAACAGATTAGGGAGGAGAGAGTTTTAGCCACAGGAAATCAAAATCAGGAGATGTAAAGCTGGATACTCTTTGACATACAATGCACAGATGCTACCTTTTGAGTTGAAGAACATGTAATTGGGAAAGTTATGATGAATAAATGTTGGAAGTTGCAGTTTGAGTTACTGTTAGGAAAAGTAGATGAGATTAGGCAGAAGGGAGATAGAAACCAATGTTAAGGTTGGAACAAACTGTGTATGAGGTGCGACAATGTAATTCCCAGAATGCACCTGCAAAAAACCTACATTCGGAACTATACATTAGTGGCTACTGTCGCCTTCAAAGTAATCACTTTGTGCATTTATACACTGTTTAGATGGTGTCCATTTTTGGAAACAGGCCTGGAACTCTTTTTTTCTGGAATACTCTTGAGTTCCTTTAACACATTATGCTTGATATTAGCAATGTCAGAAAATCTTCATTCTTTTAGTGCAGTCTTTAATTTTGGAAACAGCCAGAAAGCACAGAAGCTAAGTCTGGTGAATAAGCAGGATGACCTAATTCGGTAATTGACTTTTTGGCCAGAATCTCTCTCTTTCATGATGAGTGCACAATGGCTTGGCGCATTGTCATGATGGATGATCCACTTGTCAGGCTACAATTCAGATATTTTTCTCCAAACAGAATCTTGTAATCTTTTCAGCACCTCTAAACGGCATTGTTCGTTGACCGTTTGTCCCTGTTCATTGAATTTATAGTGGACTATCTCCCTTGTGATCAAAGAAACACACCAGCATGGTCTTGAATTGCGAAATGGGACATGCATGCTTTTTTTTCAGATGTGGTGAACTCTGAATTTCCACTGCACTGGCATTTTGTTTCAGGATTGTACTGGAAGCACTAGGTTTCTTTCACCTGTAATTACTCTCAAAAACATGCTTATTTGCAGAAAGATCAGCCACAACTTGAAGTTGCCGCTGCTTCTGTTCATCCATCAAGATCCGAGGCACAAACTTCGCATATACGACTGTACTAAATCTTGCACTCTGTTCACATTTGCCTCTGTCATTTTTGTTTTTGGTTGCCACTTCTGGGGTCATCGTTCACATCTTCTTGCACACCTTTGAATCTCTTATGTCACTCAAAGACACTTGATGTTTTCAGAGCATCCACACCAGATGCCATTTTCAACAACTCCAATGTTTTAGTAGCAATTTTGCCAATTTTCACACAAAATTTAATGTTGACATGATGCTCCAAATTTCAATCACATATTTTTACACTAAAGTTTACATGCAGACTCTATTGTTTTTGCAATAGCCAACCAGCAAACTCTATCAGCTTGAGGTTTATGCACGCATTAGTTAAACCATATACAAAGCATGTGATTCCAAACAAATCACCACACTGGTGACACTATGCCTCTGTTCTGGGAATTAAATTGTCGCACCTCATATATTTGCAAAGTGGATTTGATAGGTCCAGAGAGGTTTGCTGTTGACCACATGGATCAAGCATGTTCTCTATGCAGGGTGAGTTCTCGTTTACACGATGGCAATTAGTAGTACTAATAACCATCATGTAGTACTAATAGCACATTAGCATTCTCTCTCTCTCTCTTTCTCTTTTATAGTCTATAGTCCATACTTCATCACCATTTTGATGCTTTTTTTTTTCATCCTGTTGCTAAGTTGGTGACTTTGTTCCTTCTGGGCAAAGTTAAGATCCAGATGAGTTTTGAAAGGGATGAAGAGCCTTTGAACTCACTATTCACAGCCATTATGAAATCAGATTTTCTCATCAGCATATTACGGGTCACTTTAATCAGACATGGCAAGTTCAGTGTGTCTCTCCATGTACTCATGGAGCCTGAAGTGGCAGGACCTGACAAGTTTTCTGGATTTGGAGTTGCATGTTTCAGCAAGCTTGCCTAATGTTGTCCTTTTATTGTCATATGTTTCTGGGAAGTTGAGGATGAGGGCATTATATTTTTCATATCTACCATGATCAAGTTATAACTGCTGATGCAGTAAGGGTACAGAGTTTAATGGTGTGTTTGTTGGTGGGTATGTCACTGTCTAGGCACAGGTCAAGAGTCATTTTGAATTTACTCTCTATTAAATCAAGTTTGCTAGCAAAAATTTCAAGAGTGACCAGCCACTGGTCATGCACTTTGTTAGGTTTAGAAATGGTTAAATGGAGAAGAATATAAAAATAGCTTGTTTAGATTAGCCACAAGTTTGCACACTGATTCATTGATACTTGCACAGTTAGCATGTCCAACAGAAACAAAAATCATGTATAAAGCTCTTTTATGATTCCTTGACATCCAGAGTTCAGATACAGCACTTCATGTGAAGCATTTGATTAGCCACTGGTATTCTCTGTGGTAGTGAGACTCAAAGTGCTCTGACATCACTGGGCTTTATCGCTGCCATCTTTGCTATGCATGGCAAGCATAATTGGGGAATGTTTATTTTTTTATTTTATTTTTATTTATTTATTTTTATTTGTTGACTGCTCAGAGTACTTATGGTTTTGTCTGAAGATATTCAGTCCCTTAAAACTTGTTGGTGTATTTTCATTTGGTGTGAGATCTGAAGGGAATCACTTTAAAATGAATAAATGAAAGCACATAAATTCAAGACCTTGGTACTTCTTGCTTTTTTTTTCCCTTTTCTTCTTTTATTTGTTCTATTGTTGTGAAAATCATCATTAAACCATTAAAGTAATATGCACAGTTATATGAAAGTCTAAATATATAAAAATGATCCCTCTGAAGAAATTTATCTGTGTTTAGTACTGAATATTAGTTACCTAATCCATAATGCCTAAATTAATCATCTCATTACACATTTATTAGAAAGACTGTGCATCTGTTTTACATTTCTTAATCTTGATAACACCCACTATATCAACATGGTATTCCTATGATAAGTCTGCCATTACTCTCTCTCTCTCTCTTCCATCTTCAATTCAGTTGAGACTGTTCCAGCAGTCATTTTTTCAGTTTTAACCACAATTCCACAGAGTTTCACAGTTTCAACCAATTGCACAGCCAATGCAGTTCCAGTTAAGTTGCTAACCCATCCTTGTTCATTCAACATCCAAAAATATGCCTAGTAATGGAGGTTTTCCACACCTGTCTTGTTTATATACTGTTATCTCTTTACTTATCTAATTTGCTCTTTTTCACCATTTGTTATTTTACTGAAAAAACTTACATTAAATTGACTCTAGTTTCAGCCAGACTGGTTGGCATATCCACAGATGTTTGTAAAAAGTATATCATCATCAGCATAAAAAAAAATTAATAAAAATAAAACCTAATTACTATTCCAATTTTGATACTATGTTTAATAAATTGGGGGGGGGGGGAGGTTATGACATTTCTGGATGAAATATATTCTTATATCTTGTTTGCTTCTCTCACTTGGTCATCAATAATTTCCCTTACTTCTCAAGTACGACACATAGATCTTATAAGGGCAATTACTAAAACAAAGAGCCAAAAGGCTTCAGTTCGGCAATGCAAAATTATATAAGTCAAGTGGATATTAAATGCAGTATCATTTCAAAGCCAAATGTAGAAACTTTCATAGTTTCTACATTTGATTTTGAAATAATGCTGGATCTAATATCCACTTGACTTATATAATCTTATAAGGGCATTCAGTAGAGAAATTCCTTTATGGTTCTTTCAAAACACTATTTTATTTTCACTTTTACAGTAAGCCATCTTCATTATCTACACCAGCTACTACAAAATGTTTATACTTTCATATATTCAGTATTTCTAAATAAATTATCAATCAGAAGTTGCCTTTTCTACATTTCTAACAGTTTTTCACTAGCTTTATTACTAAGTATTACAATTGCATTTGTATTACAAATTTCTACCACTGTTCAATTGCCGACTGCCTCATTTAATGATTTTTTCAGTAAAAAAAAAAGAAGTAAAAATACCTCAGATATCTAAAATATACGGGTTAAAAAATCAAGGTTCTAACTAGGAAAAGACATCCACATATCTTGCAAGAAATGTAAGAAAACAATTGGGCTCCTGATCTGATGTCCAATGTTCACTATGTGTATCAGTTCAAATTTACTCGTACAAATTTCTCGTTCATTCAGTATCCAGTACATAATGAACAAGGACAGGCTGGCAGTTTGAAACTGCAACAATGAAACTGTATTCATACCAACTTAACCCACAAACAAAAATGAGAGGACAACATAGTCAAATGTCATGCCTGATAGAACATCTCAATTAAACAGGACCCTGCTGTTTTCATCAGAAAACAAGGCGAAAAAAAGTAAGCGCAAATGAAAGAGCTCAAACTCAACAGAACTGAAGAGAGCTGGCAGAGGGACCACAGACACACCATGTCAATATAACTGATGTCAAGATGAAGATTACAACAGGCAGGATACTTAAATATTAAGATTAATGAGATATTATAGTCAGGTAACAGATAACTGAGATCGCAGAAAATAAGAACGAGCTGTAGTATCCAAAACTAAACATGGAGATAAACTTCTTGACACATGATTTCATGATGAGTAATGGAAAGGGGGAGGATGGGGAAAAGGTAAATTACAAAAATATTAAATTAACCAGAGAGCTTGTGGGAATATGTCTGGCAGTGAAACCTTATTAAAAATAGACTAATAAAAGGTGAATATATAGACACCTGAGCAGCACCTAAGTCTTTTAGATAGACTCGGGGATGCTGAGGAATGTATTCCCGTAAGCTCGTTGATTAACTTATGTTCATAGTTTCGACATTCGACTTTGAAATAATGTTGGATCTAATATCCACTTTACTTATGTAATTTTACATCACCAAACTGAAGCCTTTTGGCTCCTTATTTCAATAATTACTAAAACCAAAATGATATTAAACTGATATAACCACAAGAAAAAACATATCATATAACACATTAACCTCCATGTTTAATCAAATTATAATAGTTTGTTCCATTTCTTTTAGGGTATATAAGAAGCCGTGTCAGAGATTTTGAAAAAATTCAAAGACACAGAGGTGCAGGCCATCGTCAAGTTTTTCACGCTGCAAGAAAAGTCCACAATTAAGATGGGATATGCACTAAACTTTGTGCAAGACTTTAGGGGACTGAGCCCTAGCATATCCAACAGTTCCCAGATGGATGTCCAAGTTTAAAACTAGGCATCCTGAGACAACAGATGCTACCAGATCAGGAAGACCTTAAACAGTGATCATACCTGAAAACATTGATGCAGTGCATACAATGATCCTTGATAGATGAATACCAGTCAAAAACATTGCAGACTCTGGAGATATCCAGGGAATTAGTGGGGTAATTATCCATCAACATCTGGATATGCAGAAGTTCTCCGCGAAGTTGGTCCCCAAATGTTTGAATGCCAACCAAAAGAGAGAACGTGTGCTGTGATGTCAAAGGATTTTGGGTCATTTTGAGAAATCCGGTGCAAATGTTTTGGGCTTTGTTCTGATTGTTGATGAAAATGGCTTATCACTATGAACCAGAGACCAAAAAACAGTCACTGGAGTGGAGACAAAAAGGTTTTCCACAGCCAAAGAAGTTCCGAACCCAAATGTCAGCAGGGAAGGTTCGTGCCATTGTCTTTTGCAATATGTAAGTTATGTAAAGTAGAATCATGTAAGTTATGTGGTTCTACCTCAATTCCTTCATGGTGATTATCACAACTTTCCAGCACATCGTCGTATCTTCATGGCATATTATGGCTGTTGATTGTATGCATTCTTCTGGCTAGTTTGATGTTTTGCGATATAAAAAATATCAGTTTCCAGGAGGGAAAATCCTGCTACCAGCATATGAGAGGGAATAACTCACTTTCAGTTCAAAAAAGAACTGATAAAGGTACATGTCCTAGACACGATTCAAACTGAGACTTTCCAATCAACGGGCGTTGTTGAAGTTGACTGAACTATGAGAAACATTAAACCAATATTACAAAGCATTTGAAATTATTTTATCTCATAGATATGAAAAAAGGTTAGTTGACTGAAGACTAGAGATTCTTGCTTCAGTCACATATATGATAGATGAAAATAACTGGAGTGAACTGATGGCATCAATAACAGAATCTTATTAAAAATATAAAAAATTACATTATCAAAAGTACGTCATATGATTAGCATTCAACACTAATGATCAAGGCTAATGCATGATTAAATTAAACAAAACGGAAGAGGAAAAGTTACAAAAAACAGAAGTTTGACAACAGGATAGGAAGAAAAAGACTCAGAACAAAATTTAGGTAGACTGATGTAGCTAGCAGTGGTGCTCAAGAAAACTAAATTGTCACTTCTGGGGATAGTAAAGGCCTGACAAATAAGAAAAATTGTTAATATGAAGCTAGAAATGTAAACGTCATTATATTTATATACATATTTACAGGCAAAAAAAATACTGTTGTTGGTGTTGATGGTAGTAGTGTCATAGCAGGAGAATTAAGTAGTAGTGGAGAGGATAAGATGTATTTAGCGAAGTATAGAGCCCTCCAGTGATGAGTCTTTGGCCTCCCTGGAAGTGTCAGGTAGTAAAAATAATAATTTTTGAAGTTATATGGAAAATCGGCACAGCAAATAGACATTTTACTGAACACAATTCGTATTTTCAGTCAGGACATCAAAATGGAATTTGGTGTAGACAAATTATCTATTAAACAAAGAAAAATTAATGACACTAACAATTTTAATCAAGTGAAATATATAAAAGCAATTTCAGTTAATGAATACTATAAATACCTAGGAATATTAGAAGCCAGTGATATTCTCCACTTGAAAGTTAAACAGGTAGAGCAGAATAGGCAGAAAAGACTTTCTCTTCAAAGGTCTCCATAAAAAATTGGCCAAGGGTGGGGAAAGTGGTGAACACATAGATGTCCCATCTATCTGTTTGTAGAATTTTCCTTTGAAGAGAACGCCTTAAACTCCGCCCCATAAAAACTCACTATTTGGCTTCGATAAGTGGATGATGTGTTCGCTATTTGGCCACATGGCTCAGATACACCCCCACTCCTTCCTAACACACTTACACAACCAACACCCCAGAGTCCAGTTCACCTTAGAAAAAGAGGAAAACAACACCCTCCCCTTCCT
The DNA here is from genome assembly GCF_054136105.1 of Typopeltis vanoorti. Lineage (NCBI taxonomy): Eukaryota > Metazoa > Arthropoda > Arachnida > Uropygi > Thelyphonidae > Typopeltis > Typopeltis vanoorti. Next base: position 32,914,977 of record NC_143555.1, read on the forward strand.
AGATGCTTTAATCACTCGCCAGCTTGATGGATCTTTGGTTTTCTCTGTTTACAGAAAACCCACCCATTCACCAGCAATCCCACCACTACCCCTCACAACAATACGGGGTTATAAAAACACTGTATAACAGGGCAAAATTAATCTGCTCAGATGACGATGCCCTAACCACTGAACTAAACCACATTCTCAACACTTTCTTAGCCAAAGGCTATAACCCCAAAACATCCAAAAACCCCTCCACAATAAAGATTACACCAAATCTATCACCATCCCCTACATCCAGGGCACCTCTGAGAAAATAACCAATATCCTCAAAAAATATGACCTGACTTCTTGTTATAGACCATATAAAAAGTTTGCATCCCTTATCCACTCTACCAAACACCAACCACTTCCCCTAGACCTATCTGGTGTATATCAGGTCCCTTGCAGCTGCAAATTGTCCTACTTTGGCCAAACAGGCAGGACAGAAAATATCAGGATTTCAGAACACAAAGACTACATCCGGTTTCTCCAGTACAGCCACTCTGGGCTGGCAGACCATGCCTTAGATACCCACTATAGAATTCGTTGGAAGAAAACAAAAATAATACACCGCAGCAAGTCTAAGTATGATCAAGGAATCATCAGCAGCTCTAAAAAATGTTCCAAACCTCAACAAATTTGGGTGCATGAAACCACCCCAAATTTGGGAGACTTACATTATGAGAACTTCAGCCCAACGGCCAAGACAACCAAATTAGCCCAACAGAGGGCATCATAGGACTTCAGGAACAATATTAGTTTCTTCATCCTCATTTGCTTTTGTTAGTGCCTGCGTGCACATACCATATTTTTATGTTCCTGAAGATGGCAACGTGATGTTGCCAAAATATTGAAGTTATTCATTAAAGTTGCCTTTAATTAATATCCTTTTTATGCGTTGTTAATTCCGTAAGCTAATTACCAGTTCTGGTTGATATATCTCAGCAAAGTGAGCACTCATTAACTGAATAATCTCCATAGCTTCTGACACTCGTGTACCATCTGCATTCAATAAAGTTACTCTTCCACATTCATTCTTTTTTTTTGATTGCGGCATAACGATAAAATTCTTTTGGATTGCCTTTAGCTTGCATGGCCAATTTCTTTTCAAACTCTGTTTTAGCTTTTCTCACAATACTCGTTATTTTTCTGGCCTGAGCTTTATATATTTCATAACTCCTCTCACTCTTATTCTCACGATACTCTTTCCACATCATCATCATCTTGTGAATTTCTAGCTTAATAAGGCTGCACATCCATTTCACACCCAACCTATTTATTCTTCGAACACTAGGGATATATTCAGATACTGCCTCATTCAAGCACTTTTTCAAAGATTCCCATCATTGCTGACATTTTTTCCATTCCATAACTGATACCATTGGACCAAAAATAGTATTCTTCTAAGTCGATCATAATTTCCAGTTTTGTAGTTCAGCATATAGCCTGTTTTAATCGGAGCTTCAATACAAGTAGATACTTCACAAGAAAGAACAGCATGATCACTGTCACCAATTGGTGGTAAAATAGCCATATTCTTGACAGAGATCCCTTCTGATGATATGAGCAAATCCAACACTCTTTGACCTCGAATTCCTTCTTTCACATGCTGCTTGAGAAAGTTATCCCGCAACAATTCAATAAATTCCTGTTCTTTCTGATCATGAGATTTTTCTTGTACCCAATCAATGTTTGGAAAATTAAAGCCACCCATAATGATCATTCGCTTCGTTCCCTACAACTGAGCTGCCAGGTCTGTAGCAACATCCCACCATATATTTCATTCTGTTAACCTCCACTTCACACCAAATAGACTCAAACTCACTGCTACATGGGACATTGTTACCATCATTGTTTCTTGTATTTCAACCCTAACTGGACTTAAGTCATCTGATATCATTAGTAGCACTCCTCCTCCTATCCTATCTCTTCTGTCATTCCTAAAAATAGTATATTCATTACACTCGATCCCACTGTAAAATCTCAATGTAGCTTAAAAATACCAAAGAGCTTTACATTGATTTTTTTTTTTTATAGAGGTCAAGTCCCATGAGAATGTTGTAAAAAATAACTTGTTTGTCTCTGTACATTTTGTACTAGATATTTTTGTAAATAACCCTTTGGAAGTTAACTGTATATACTCCTTTAATAAGAATATTTCAGAGTGTTAATGGCAAGGCAATGTTTTGCCACCGGAGCTGTATGTAATAGATCTACATGGCAGCATAAGAAAGATTATTTATGAAATTTTGTGTGTATGTGAAAGGCTTACAAGCTCTGCACGTAAATACCTCCGAAGTCAGTCAGAAAGGCTCAAACAACTTTCCGATGGCCGGCAACTTACAATCAAAAGAAAGTGGGCCGAACTTGAAAGAAGATGAAAGAGTCATGCCGAGTTCTTTGGGGGTTACAAACTTCGTGTGAGGTCTTAGAGAAGGCATAATAAAAAGGGACAGAGCCAAGCATAGGGAGCTTCCCGGTTCGAGGCATCGCTAGAGAGAGAGAGAGAGAGAGAGAGAGAAAGAGACGACTTCTAGGCCAGAGAGAGGATTTCCAGAGGCTGCAGACGGAGCTCCACACTTCCGGCAGTTGTCGGAAAAAAGCTTCCAGGCTAGAGAGGGCTTCCGGTTGACAGTTGGCAGCAATTACAGTTTCTTAGAGGCAGGAGTTCAAGCTATTTGAGACGGCAGTCGTCCAGGCATCTTCGGCGAGCCAAAGTAGAGGAGAAAAGGCAACGTAAATTAGCTGATGCAGCTTCGCTCGGAAGTTTTTCTTTTTGCCGTGGGAGAACAACATTTTGCCGGAGCTGTATGAGTACCACAGGTCACTGTTTACAGCCGCTATATTTTGAATGAGTTATTACAGAAGCCAGACATTCCTGAGGAAGCTCAAGATCTGAGATGAAAGAAATGCCTTAGAACTTTTTGTCAAAGACTTTTGACTGAATGTGCGATACAGAGCCTTTGTAAATTACACTTTTGTATATTCCCTCTTATAGTTGTTATAGAAGGCCATTTAAGATTTTTGTTTAATAGTGATGAGAAGTGTCCTTAAGAGAGTCAATTGGCATGTTGGAAATTGATATCAAATTTGTAAAAATAACTCTAATCACTTTGCAAGTAAACTAGGAGTTTAATAAGTTGAATTTGTAAGAAGAGAGTTAACAGGTTTTTGAGTTAAAGAGATTAATTAATGTTGAAGTGAAAAGATTCTAATTTGTGGTAAAGAATTTTTATAGATGGATAGAGAAAGCAATCTCCCTATTCTTTAATTCATGTATATTTCATAGTAATGTAAAGAAAATGTGTTTTGATTTTTTTGTTAAAGGAGTGCTGCCTGATTGTTTATTTTTACAACTGCACTGTTCCTAAATAAAAATCGGACTTGTGAGCAGGAAACTAAGTGAGATAGCCGAAGCGTAAAGTTAAGTAAAAGAATAGACCATGACTGTTTGTGTAAAGTTTTATTGAAGGAATTTGTGTTAGAGAGAGAGAAATCTGCCGGCCGTATTATTGAGTTTTATGCTAATTAAATGATATTAGTGCCGCAGTCTAAATTAAATAAATTTTCTAGTATCTTAGGCATAAGACTCGTAGTGCGAAGAGTAGATAAACATAGTACGTAATAATATAAGCAAGAAAGATTCAGAGAGAAAGCACGTGCAGCTAAATTAGAATAACGGCACATTACACATATAGTAAGTTATAGAAAAAAAAAAAAGACACTTAAAATAAAGAGAAATTAACAGCATATGATTACAATGGCACAGCATTATGTTTACACCGCTTACCATATCTGATTCTGATAGCCAGGTTTCACTAATGCCAACAATCTTAGGCCACATCGTATTCAATAAAGCAACAAACTCAACCCCTTTGTTTCTAATACTTCTGGCATTTGTGTATAGACATAATAAATTATGACTTAGCCTATTCTTATAATTGCATATGCAATGTATTTGATCTTGTTCTAGAATTTTCTCTTTTCTCTCCTCAGACATACTTATATACATTTTTTAAAGTAAATCATTATTTGTTTATATTTTGTTATTAGATCTGAATTATCAATGGAAGACAGAAGTACATCAAAGAGAGAATCCTACACAGCGCAGTTCAAGCTTGAAGTGGTAGAAGTAGCAAAGGAAAAAGGGAATCGTGAAGCTGGTAGATTGTTCAGTGTTGGAGAAAGTAGTGTTCGTGAATGGCGAAAGACTGAAACAGTCCTGAAATTTTTACATATGAGGAAATGTGCTATGACGTTTAGAAGGTTTTAATAAATTTAGTTTAATCCTTTATCCGACCGCGCGGTTAACCTAGTGGCTTTGCGCTTCGCAACCATATGCCTGGGGAAGGAGTGTCCCAGGTTCGATTCCCGTTGTAGACGTGAGGAATTTGAGGATCTTCCTCAGGCATAGCGAAGTTAGCCGGTCTTGGGCGCAGTTAGTAAGGTTTTTTCCGCCAGTTTATCTGGCGTTTTTCATCCCGCAAACAGGCAAACTGGTCCCGTGAACATACGCCTCTACAGTCAACAATATATTTCCCTCCCCCAGCGGCAGACCATGCGACGGGTCGGTTGGGAGTAGTACTAACAAGAAGTCGCATCTAAAGTAACACGCGGACCCTGCATAGGAAGCGGGAACAACGCGTAGAAGAAGAAGAAGAAGTTTAATCCTTTATACAAGTGTATGCAAACAAAGCTTGCGCCTAAAGTATCTTCAGGACCGAGGCAACTCGTAGTGAAGGTGGACCGAGCTCTCATCACTCTTTGTCTCAGTATCTCCCACGATGCCAAGCACATCTCTTTGCAGACATGCTATGCATTAAGGGAAGGTTTCAATCATTATTGAAGTCTTGTCAGTGAAAGCCAGACCCAGAAGTGGTGATACTAAGGCAGAAGTAATGGAGAGGTCATATTTACTTATACGAGTTACCAAACAGTGTACCACCTTATTATTAAATTATTCTGGATTTAGAGAAAGCTGTTGAAAGTTTATTTCCCACTTGGTTAGACTATAATAAATTTAGTTTAATGCTTTATCCAAGTTTAATCCTTTGTATGCAAACAAAGTTTACACCTGAATGACCTCCCCATTGCTTCGGCCTTAGTATCACCACTTCTGGGTCTGGCTCCCACTGACGAGATCTCAATAAAGGTCGAAACTAGTCTGGGTAGTGGCCCTTCCCTTAATGCATAGCATTATATATGTCTGCAAGGAGATGTGCTCTGCATTATGGAAGATACTGAGACAAAGAGTGATGAGAGCTTGGTTCACCTTTACTACGAGTTACCTCAGTCCTGAAGATACTTCAGGCGCAAACTTTATTTGCATACACTTGGATAAAGGATTAAACTAAACTTATTATAGTCTAACCAAGTGGAAAATAAACTTCCAACAGGTTTACAAGGTGCTTGTGGCCAACCATAGGAAAAAACTGTTTGATTGGGTTGTTAGTGAAAGAGCTAAGGGTATGAGAATATCTACTGCCTGTGTGTTGCAGGAATCGAAAAGAATTGCACAAAATAATAATATAAAGGATTTCAAGGCCTACCCAAGATGAGAAGAGCTCAAGTCAGCTCTGTAACAGGCTAGTAAGGCCTGTTACAGAGCTGACTGTCCCGAGGATAAGGTGACTAGCTCTATGCCTCCCAGTATATCCTGTGGCTGTATCTTGTGTCTTCACAGGGCCAGTTTTCCTGCTTGCGGGAGGAAACGATAACAGTTATCTGTGCAAATAAACTGCTTATGCAGAATTGTACATTGTTTAGCAAGCCAGTTAGTGTAAATGATAGGACAGTTTAAAGATATAATTATAAAGATAATTCCTAGTCTAATAAAGAAAAATGACAATGAGCAATGTAACATCGTGGGATTTCTTTATACAAATTAGTATACTACTGTTAACAGTTTTTTTACAAGTTTCACAAAATTTCATTGACATAATATTCTTCAGTTCTACAGGCTGTTGAAAATGCTCAAAATGGAGAAAAAATATCACAAAAGAAATAAGAATTGAAAAAAGTAGTCCTCAAAACTGAATAAAAATCTGAATAATTTATTGATAAGTAACCTCATCTCGTATACCAGCTGTCATTGTAGCATTATTATTATTATGTTTTTCGACAGATAACGCGCTCGTTATCTATATAAAAAAGTCTAAATTCGTTAGAAATGAACATGTCCAGTATACATTTGAAAGGTAAATCAAATGTAATAACAAAACTAAGGTAAAAGTATTACTTAATATTTATTGAACATTACACTATTCAAATCCAAAAAATTCTTCATCAGACTCAATATTGAATCTGAATAAAGAATCAATTGCATTAAAAATTTTGTTTTTAACACAATTTAACAGTTTTTCTTAGCTACTTTTGCTTCCCAGTCGCATGGCAAATTTTGTCCAACATTAGTGGAGGAGCACACACTTAAATTGTTTATCTTCATAAATCCAAAAAATTAATCCATCTTGGGTAAGCCTTGAAATCCTTTATTTTATCGTTTTTGTATATATTCGTACAAAAATACAAATTGTGTTCAGTAAAGTGTCTATTTGCTGTGCCGATTTTCCATATAACTTCAAAAATTATTATTATTATTACTATCTGACACCTAAAGGGAGTCCAAGGACTCATCGCTGGAGGGCTCTCTACTTTGCTAAATACATCTCATCCTCTCCACTACTACTTAATTCTCCTGCTACGACACTACTAACCATCAACACCATCTATCGCCCATCATCACCAACAACAGTATTTTTTTTGTCTGTAAATATGTATGTAAATATAATGAAGTTTACATTTCTAGCTTCCTATTAACAATTTTTCTTATTTGTCAAGTCTTTACTATCCCCAGAAGTGACATTTTAGTTTTCTTAAGCACTACTGCTAGCTGCATCAGTCTATCTAAATTTTGTTCTGAGTCTTTTTCTTCCTATCCTGTTGTCAAACTTCTGCTTTTGTAACTTTTCCTCTCCCATTTTGTTTAATTTAATTATGCATTAGCTTTGATCATGTACTGTTGAATGCTAATCATATGACGTACCTTTCATAATGTAATTTTTTACATTTTTAATAAAATTCTGTTATTGACAGAGTTTTGGAATTTTGGCACCTATGGCCAGGAAAGAAAATTGCACCATTGACTCCTATGACCAAGAAAGAAAACTGCACCGTTCTAAAAAAAAAACTTTAAAAATTGTTGCACCTATGTAAAATAAGCGCCTATGGCTGGGGCCACACTGGCCATAGCCTCACTACGCCTCTGGTTATTGATGCCATCAGTTCACTCCAATAATTTTCATCTGTCATATATGTGACTAAAGCAAGAATTTCTAGTCTTCAGTCAACTAACCTTTTTTCATATCTATGAGATAAAATAATTTCAAATGCTTTGTAATATTGGTTTAATGTTTCTCATAGTTCAGTCAACTTCAACAATGCCCGTTGATTGGAAAGTCTCAGTTTGAATCCTGTCTAGGACACGAACCTTTATCAGGTCTTTTCAACTGAAAGTGAGTTATTCCCTCTCATATGCTGGTAGGGATTTTCCCTCCTGGAAACTGATATTTTTTGTCTCACAAAACATCAAACTAGCCAGAAGAATGCATGCAATCGACAGCCATAATATGCCATGCAGATACGACGATGTGCTGAAAAGTTGTGATAATCACCATGAAGGAATTGAGGTAGAACCACATAACTTGCATATTCCAAAAGACAATGGCAAGAACCTAGCCTGCTGACGTTTGGGTTCGGAACTTCTTTGGCTGTGGAAAACCTTGTCTCCACTCCAGTGACTCTTTTTTGGTCTCTGGTTCATAGCGATGAAGCCATGTTTCATCAACAATCAGAACACAGGCCAAAAAATTTGCACCGGATTTCTCAAAATGACCCAAAATACTTTGACACGACAGCACACATTCTCTCTTTTGGTTGGTATTCAAACATTTGGGGATCAACTTTGCAGAGAACTTCTGCATGTACAGATGTTGGTGGATAATTACCCCAACTCATTCCCTGGATATCTCCAGAGTCTGTAATGTTTCTGGCTGGTATTCATCTATCAACGATCATGGCATGCACTGCATCAATATTTTCAGGTGTGATCACTGTGGAAGGTCTTCCTGATCTGGCAGCATCTGTTGTCTCAGGATGCCTAGTTTTAAACTTTGACACCCATCTTTGAACTGTTGGATATGCTAGGGTACAGTCCCCTAAAGTGTGGTGCCAACAACATGAGATCATGGCCCCAACACGACAGGTCGGCTCTGTTCAAGGAGGTGGTGGTTGTCTGGAGAGGTCCTAAATGCTGCACGCTACCAGAATGTGCTGGCTGATCACCTACACACTTTCATAGCCTTCGTGCATCCTGCAGCTGATGGTCTGTTTTAGTAGACAATACACTGCACCACCAGTCATAGCTTGAGGAACACTCATCTGAGTTTGGGACCATCCAGTGGCCACCAAGGTCACCGATTTAAATCCGATCTAATCACTTTGGGATGCCATGTATTCAGAACTGACATCTAAGGAGTAGTTGTGGACAATGCTGTAAAAGGCATGGCAGGAATTTACCTTCAGCAACCCTCAATTATTAGTTACTACAGGCTGTATTCATGCTAGAGGGGGGCCGACATGCTATTAAGTACTGCTAATGTTTTGTCCATTGAGTGTATTTCAATGTGCAGATCTGTCTATATTTTGATACACCTTTGAGGTCTGTTTTCAATTATATACATGCCTTAATTTTTTTTTAAAAATGCATACAGTATGTAACCATAGCAGTTCTGTGATTACTTAACTAAATACTATGTTTACTTTTTAAGTGGATCCCACCCATGAAAGGTTTATATGTAAACCTTTAGTACATTTGTACTGTGAGTGAACTAAGGATTTTTAAAATTTTTTTTTTATTATTACTTTATTTATTTATTTAGTACATAGTCTTGAAGCCCTGCTCTATCTAAAGGCAAAACAATAAATTAAAGATACCAAGAAATTATATACTTGGTTTAATCTACGCCTTTTCAAAGAAAGTTGCAAGGCCCTTTTACCTTAGTCAAATCTGAATCATCTCCCAAAAGTTTGGAAGATTCTCATTTTATGTAAAAATCAAAAATTGTTTTAATATTATTTATGAATATATTAATTTCTAGAGTATGGCAAATGTTTTTAATTGGCAAACCAATCGTTGTATGTACAATGTATTCTCATTTCTTTGATTTGCTTGTTTCTACACACTGATGATGATGTATTGTTATTTAATACGAAACATCTGTACTTTCATTTCATTAATATTAATTACTGTGGTTATTGCGTAATTTGTAGTTTATAGTTATACCTTTAAAGATTAAATAAAAACATGTATATTAATTACCTCATCTGCAGGCTCCAAACCACTAAACTGAGTGAACACTTGTTCTAATGGCTTGCGGCAAACATTGGCTAAAACATTCAATCGACCTCTTCAGAGGAGAAGATGTAAAGAAAAGAAAATAACAAAAGAAAGAAAATGACAACTATATTGTTAACTAAAACACATTAGCACATTAACAACAATTTAAATTTTTATAGCTCAAAATGAAGCTCACCTCTTAATCTTCCTTCAAGAAAATTTGAATAGATTTTTAGCTTGGATAAATAAGTTGAGTTATAGTTTTAACATTAGACCATGTACAATGTACTGTACTGGAAGAATGGTGCTTCAGGAATTTTTTTTTTTTTTTTTTTTTTTTTTTTTTGTTGTTGTTGTTAATATATATCATTTCTGCACTTGAAAATATGCCAAGCATACACAACAAATAAATGTCTGATGTGTGTGTGTTAGGAAATCAGGAGCAAAATAATCTGTTGGTCTTCTGAAAGAGCTGGAAGTTGTAGCCCTTGGAGAACATTTCACGGAGTAGGGTGTTCCATTGAACTGAAGTAGATGGAAAAAAGACAACTGAGAGTAGCAGGCTCAGTGAGTTAGGTGCTAAACAACAAAGAAATCATCACTAGACATATAGCAATGTTATGGTAAAATATGTAGAAAAGAGCAAAACTGATAATAATAATAATAGTAAAGTTCCTGCAGGATTTCTGTTCAGGACAAGGACTTATCATTGCTAACACCATGTTTCAAGATAAATATGTGCACAAATTAACGCTGAGAGAAGAAATAAGAAATAACAGCATCACTGACAATGTTTTGTTGATAACAATATCTCCATGCCAATTCAGAAAACAAGAACATACAGGGGATTTGAAATAGAAAGTGATCATCATTTAGTTTTGAGCAGGATAAAACTGAATACCATATTAAAAAAAAAAGTGTAAACATTTTAAAAACATTCTAAGTTGAGCAGCCTTCAAAGATGAATTGTAGACCCCAATACACAAATATTATTCAAGAAAAAAATGAAGAATTTGAAAACAAGATCCAAACCTTAGATATTCAATATCAAACCCTGAAGAGAAGAAAATGATTAATTCAGCCAGAGACATGTGATATAGAAAAATCAGAACTGAAAGATGAACTCAGGAAGTTAAAGAAGTGGTCAAGGAAAAGAAGAAAGCATTAAGTTCTTGGCAAACAACTCAGCGTGTGCTTAGAGAGAGAATACAGAGAAAAATCTAAGAAAAGCATTGCGTAAAACTAGCTAGACAGAATTCATAGGAAAACTTTTGTAAGAACACAGCAAAGAGATATCAGGAAAGTGGCAAAATATTCTAGAAGCTATTTATAAAAAAAGGAAGGGCAATGGGGAAAAGCAAAATGAATCAAAAATGATGAAGGCAACATAAAAACGAAGATAAAAATATTCTCTATGTGCAGAGTAATTACATTGAAAGAATGCTAAATGAAATAAGCAGTGAAAGCACATTAGTAGAAAACACTCAAGAGGAATGCAGTCAGGAATACATATCACTACTTAACATAGAAGGGCAGCTGGAATAGATGATATTCGAAGAAATGCTCAAATGTATGGAAGAATAGAAGTTGAGCAGATGCCACTGCATAATTCACACAGCCAGGTCAGGTGGCCAAATTCCAGATGTAGGGCTTATAGTAACCATCTATAAAAAAAATAAATAAAATTGAATGCGTGAGTTAAAGCAGAATTTCTGTACTGAGTTGACTGGATTTTCATGGTATAGATGTGAACACAGATTGATAAGAAAATAACCATTTATTAACTTAAACGCTAATATTTCGCTGGTATTATATCCAGCATCTTCAGAGCATACAAACAAAGTTTTTTATAGTCGTGAGACAACCGCAATCTGGGGTAACGGTCATAGGATGACTGTCTCCCAAATCTTTGGTAGATTTATACAGCCATATTTGTTGACGTTTGGAGTATGTTTCAGGGCTTCTGTTGATTTCAGGAACAACCTTTCTAACTTGTAAAAACTTCTGTGCAGTACTTTTCTTTTCTTACTAATGATCTTGTGTGCAGGGGTATCCAAAGCATGGTCGGCAGACCTAACTTGCCATAGCGACAGTGCCAGATACATCTTTTGTGTTCACCGAGGCGATGAACGCAAATGCGTGGGTTTTCTATAAACCGAGAATGACAAGGAACCTTCTGGAAGATGGGTGATAAGTGTGTCTAGGTAGACAGTCATTGGCTTCTAGTTCCATTGTAAAGTGGATTTTAGGGTGTTGGCCATTTAGATGCACTAAAAATGTATTTAATGTGTCTGGGCCAATTGATAGCTAGATTTTCCAGACGTTCTATGTAGAAGTTGGCTGGGGGGGGGGGGGATCTCATAGCTGTCCCATCTAATTGTTTGTATATTTTCCCTTTCCATGTAAAATAGCCTGCCTGTACTGTGAATTTAAATAGCTGAAATATATCAGGGGGAATTGTGAATTTAGCGAGTTAAGAGTTTCAGTTAATGGTACATTTGTGAATAATGAGGCGATATCAAAACTCGCCAATAAGTCTGAACTTATTTAAGGTGTGGTTTTCTAAAATACTTTTTAGGTGGGTAGAATTTTTAACAAAAGAGGGAGAATTGTTTGTGCAAGTGGCTAGTAGTTTGGCTAAATGTTTAGCAAGTTTATATGCTGGACTGTTTATACTATCTAAAATAGGGCATAAAGGTGTACCTTGTTTGTGAATTTTTGGAGCACCACACATCCTGGGTGTTTTAACATGGAGAGGTTTGAGTTTGTTGACTTTTTCTTTGGGCCAGGAAGTGACTTTGTTCAATAATTCCATGTAAGTTAAGAAAACATATAAACTATGACACAAATACATAGTATAAAATTATAAAAATTACAAATTGTAATTAAGCTTCATTACACATAATGCATAAACATTTTAGGCAAAATAACAATGTGCATATTTTAATCTTTCACAGCACAAGGATTTGAGGATTGGTTAATAAACATTAGTTTTGTCATGTAATCACCTGATGCATTACTACAAAATGGTAGAGTAATTCTGTCTTTGGAAACTTTGAATCTAGGAGCTGATCTTTCATTTTTTGAAATATAGATACGTTTTGGCATTTTTTTACAATATAACCCAGATTCATCAGCATTGAACACCTGGTCTGCATTATAAATGTTTATAAACATTGAGAGTTTTTTGTTTAATAAGATTTCCATCCAAAGGAATTTTCTTTTGAGTGCATCTTCTTTCCATATCATTAGAGATTTCTTCATTTTTCTCTTAGAAAATTGCATACACAAGCAACGAGCTTTGCACTTACGTTGATCCAGCAATAAACACTTTCTCGGATTTTATGTTCATTGGGTTTGATTGTTTGAATTGTTGATTCATTTAAATTCAGAGTCCTTACAACAACTGGTTTTTCTCCATTTTCAACCGATCCATGATTTTAATTTTTTTTCTTCGAGATGAATTTTCTTTTCGATATTCATTTTTTCCCCTTTCAATGCAATTTGTGGCCATTACTATAATTTTTTTTTTTTTTATGTAAAAAAGCATTACATATTAATTACGTAACTCACCAAAAAATAAAGTGCTCAGCTTGAAATAACACACTTATGATTTTTAATGAGCTTTCCTGGCAGAAAACGAAGACAATTTTCAACAATAAGCACTTTATACAGTATGCAATTGACGTACATGCATGCTAAAGGGTGTTTCCCCTAATATAAATTCGCTATTTATAACTACCTACACGATATGGGCAGACACAAATTTAACGAAGATAAAATTTGTTTTTTAAGTTACGCTGTGAAAAATATATGAAAAGATAAAGGGTTACTACAATTTCCAGACTGTGTTTTTGTCAAAACCGCGTTGTATAAGTACCGTGTTGAACAAGAGTTACAATTTGTAGATCGTGTTATATTGAAACCGCATTGTATAAGTACTGCATTATATGGGGTTACCTGTACTGACCATTTAAAACTATATATTTAGAAATTTATGTACATTTAAGCTTACAAATACAACATTTATTTTACAAATTATATATTTTTTTTAATTTAGCTACTTGAATACAAATTTACTATTTCTAGATATACACAATATACTATTTCTAGATATATGGCCTTTAAAGGACAAGATCCAGCAAGAACTAAAATAGTAATAGATAACAAGATCTTAGAACAGATGAATTCATTTCACTACCTATGATGTATGATCCCTTTCATTTTCCAATGAAAAAGATATAAACGTAAAAATTGCAAAATATTTAAAAATAACAGGTGTAATTAACTCTATATTTAAACCAAACCTAGTTCAAAAACAAACCAGACTAAAAGTATACAATACATTAGCCCTACCAGTCTTAATGTATGGAAGCAAAATCAAAGATTAACAACAGCAGAAATGAAGTTTATGAGAAAAACTGCAAAGTATACCCTATTTGATCACAAAAGAAATGAAGAAATTATGAAAGAATTAATCCAAGAACCATAATAGAAAAAATTTAAAAATATAAACAAAAATGGATGGAACACGTTCAAAGAATGAAAACAGAAAAATTACCAAAGCAAGCCTTAAAGTACAAGCCATTAGGAAAAAGAAAACCAGGACGTCCTCTTAAACGATTCAACAATGACTTCTAAGGCCTTGAAAGTTTATTTTTCACTTGGTTAGAGTATAATAAATTTAGTTTAATCCTTTATCCAAGTGTGAGCAAACAAAGTTTGCGCCTGAAAGTATCTTCAGGACTGGGGTAAGGTGGTACAACACCAGGACATTAGGGGAAGGGCCATAACCCAGACTAGTTTCGACCTTTATTGAGGTCTCTTCAGTGGGTTGTGGCCCTTCCCCTAATGCATAACATTAGACATATCTGCAAGGAGATGTGTTTTGCATTATGGGAGATACTGAGTAAGGAGTGTTGGTAGCTTGCTCCACCTTTGCAAGGAGTGCCCTGGTGTTGTACCACCTTACCCCAGTCCTGAAGATACTTTCAGGCGCAAACTTTGTTTGCTCACACTTGGATAAAGGATTAAACTAAATTTATTAGCCTTCTAAGGCCAGAACAGGCCATGCTATGCCTAAATTCTTGATACGCATGATGATGATGAGATATACACAATTTCTAGATACAGGGGGGTCCTCGACATGCGTCGTTTCAACTTTACGGCGGTAATCCCATAAATAATTTAAAAAATAAATTTAGACTTGAAACAGCGCAACTTCAAATTAAAACATTGCGGGCGAACTTGTTTGTGAGCGCGGTGTGAAGAATACACCGTTACACGGCATTTGTTTGGGAGAGGTGGCATCGCTTGGGTCCTAGCATACACTCTTTGGGTACCACATGCTTTGTTTACATCCGCTCTCTCACTTTTGTGTTTGTGTTTTTTTTGTGACTTTTTACCCTTCAATATGGCTCCCAAATGTAAGGCAGACATTTTCGATGGCAGTGTGTCGAAGAAAAGGAAAGCCATTACATTAGAAGTGAAATTAGAAATATTAAAAGGCCAAAAAAGGGAGAAACGCCAACGAACATCAGCCGCGCATTGAACTTAAGTCGTACCACAGTCAGGACTATTATCAAGGATAAAGTTCGCATCCTTGAACAAATGATAGGATGTGAACATTTGTCAGTTTGGGGATTGTTCTCATTTTTATGTTTGTTTTTTTATTACAGTTTCCTTTTTGTCATTTTTCTGTGCTATACAGTAATTGTGTTCTCCATTTCATTTTCCTATGGCCTAGTTCTGTTTCTTGATATATACATATGACTTTGGGGTGCTTTAGGTTAGGTAAGTAACTTAGACTATGGTAATTCTGACTTGCATCGAAAATCGCTTTACGTCGGTCCGTAGGGAACGGATCTCCGATGTATTTTGAAGATTCCCTGTATACACAATATACTATTTCTAGATATACACAAAAGCTTTGTACTTCGTATCACATAAAATTTTAATAAAAAAAATTAGAAGTTATAGGAATACGAGGTACTGCCCTAAACTGGTTCAAAAATTACTTAAATGCCAGATCACAAATTGTAAAAATAAACAACAGCTATAGCAGCTCCAAAACAGTAGACTGCGATGTACCACAAGGATCAATTTTATTTAATATTTATATCAATGACTTCTGCAATCTTAAACTAAACAGCAAAATAAATACTTTTGCAGATGATACAGTACTGATTTTCTCTACAGACACAGCCGAACAAATGAAAACCATCGTGAATGCTGATCTTTTGAAAGTAACAAATTGGTTCCAGTCAAACAAACTCAATCTGAATGTCTCAAAAACTAAATACGCAAATTTTAACTTGCAAAATGAACTTCATCTGCACAATTAATTTTGCATGACTGGAATTGCAGGACAAATTCAAATTGCAACTGCGAGAAAATAGAAAAAGTCAGTGTAATAACTTATATGGGATTAAAAATTGATAGTAGTTTAAGCTGGAAACCGCATATTACCGATGTCGTAAATAAAGTAAGGATTATGTTAAACAGACTTTACTACCTAAACAGATTCTTAAATTTAAATATCCTAAAAATATTATATTCTACCTGGATTCAAAACGCACTACAATATGGAATATTAAGTTGGGGAGGAATCTATTGCACTATGCTGAAACCTTTAGTCTCGACTCAGCATAAAGTAATTAAAATCTTAACTAGAAACAAATATAAAGATACTGCAATATGTAATAAATACACCATACTAAACATACTATCCCTTAGATATTTATACATCTATAGGGTACTATTATTCATAAAAAACAACAATGAATATGTAAATATCAAACAAGATGCTTTCCTTAGTAGACATAAGGGCCTAAAATATATAGTTCCAAAATCACATAAAGAAGCAATACACAAACATTATACTTATTTAACACCAAAAGTATTCAACACACTACCTTTAACAATAAGAAATGAGGAATCTCTGTTCAAAATAATTGTATAAATTATTGCTTTTTAGCATATTTGTATTCAAAGATCATAAAAATTTTAATGCTATTTAACTGCTTTATTTTGTTCCTAATTAATTGTTATGCAACTTTCTCTGTACATATTAGCATCTCTCCTGCGATTTTATTATGTAATTATATTATAATATGTATATTATATGAATGTACATATATGTATATAATGAAAATGAATTACATAAATTTTTGTAACTTTATGCATATTGCAACCTGGATGAATTGTTGCTCTTCAGTTACACATATGATTGTTTAACATTTTGCACTATTATACGAAGCTTACAAATAAATTTTACTAGTTTCAAAAAAAAAAAAAAAAATTCTACCCTATGGTTCTTCTTTATGAACTGGTCAATAATATCATCATCAAAAGTTGGTTGTAACTTAATTTTCCCAAGCAACATGCACACTTGTAAAGGCTGCTGAAGCTCACTGGCTAGAGGTACGTTGACTGCGTATAGCCTGTGGTTTAAGCAACAGAGTGAGATGCGTGAAATGGCTATGTGGACGCATGAAATCACAGTGCCGCTGTGAGGATCTGTAAGCTCCTACAACCGAGCAAGCCAAGGTAGCTTTGACTAGACGAGCAAGCATCAGCTTCGATACACAATGCAAAGCTAAATTATTGCTGCGCAAGCTTAAGATGTCTTCTGTCTACAAAAATAAAAGCCTAAATGGAATGCTTATAAATGCATGCATTTATTAACAAATAAGTAGTACTTCTTTCTCAATTAATGAGCTTGCGCAGCAAGCATGGAGAATTCGCCATTGATTTTTATACAGTTTAGTATTAAATTGGTATCTGGGCACCTTTTTAAGAAGGCTAACCTGTTCAGTTGCCACGCCAATTTTACTTTCCACTTACAGTATTGTCGTGCCTTGCATATGATATCGTCTCCGTGAAGAATACTTAATCACGTGGAAAGGCTTATGTGTTCGCCACACATGTTGTCACACATACTGTGAAAATCCAATCAACATGTGTGATGAACACATAAGCCTTTCCACACGATTAAGTATTCTTCACGGAGACGATATCGTATGCAAGGCATGACAATATGGTAAGTGGAAAGTAAAATTAGCATGGCAACTGAACAGGTTAGCCTTCTTGAAAAGGTGCCGAGATACCAATTGAATACCAAACTGTATAAAAATCAAGAACAAGTTTCACTTAGCCAAAGCCCAACGTATTTATAAAAGAGCGAGTTCAGCATTATTACAGGAACAGTTATATACTACTTGCCGAAAACTATCAAAAATAAATTCTTCCATCAGTACACTACGTGATATGCTATCTAACATTTTGAACCCAGAACTATGGAATATACTGGATAGCATCCTCGACTCTACAGCCAATAAAGAATTTGTCAAAGTTAAAAATCGGCACCAGAAGAGATTTAATATCCTCCAATAATGCAGCAGCCACGATTACATCAAGATGGCGTTGTTGTGAACTTATCATCGGTAACCTTAACAAAAGAAGCCACGAGTGCATTAAGTTAGGGACACAATTTTGCCGTTACTCCTAAGGAAGTTCCAAAAGCCAAATTAATGGCTTCCGTTGAATGTGGGATATGCAACCTGCCTCCAGCAATAGCCAATAATATTCGATTAGACATGCCCAACATCCTAAGCCTCCCAAAAATAATATCCCACATAAAGAAATCACGGCTCTAAAAGAGCTACGCAATAATAATCACATTACCATAACCAAATCAGACAAAGGACACGCAACTGAAGTGATAGATACAACAGAATATGAAAGCAAGATGCATGCACTTCTCCAAGACCAGTCAACATCAAATTATAGATCGATATCCCACCAACTCACAAAAGAATAAGGTGTGTAAGTTATTGAACAAAGTCACTTCCTGGCCAAAAGAAAGTCAACAAACTCAAACCTCTCTATGTTAAAACACACAGGATATATGGAGCCCCAAAAATTCACAAACAAGGTACACCTTTATGCCCTATTGTAGACAGTATAAACAGTCCCACATTTAGCCAAACTACTAGCCACTTGCACAAACAATTCTCCCTCTTTTGTTAAAAATTCTACCCACCTAAAAAGTATTTTAGAAAACCACACCTTAAATAAGTTCAGACTTATTGGCGAGTTTTGATATCGCCTCATTATTCACAAATGTACCATTAACTGAAACTCTTAACTCGCTAAATTCACAATTCCCCCTGATATATTTCAGCTATTTAAATTCACAGTACAGGCAGGTTATTTTACATAGAAAGGGAAAATATACAAACAATTAGATGGGACAGCTATGGGATCCCCCTTCCCCTCCCCCAGCCAACGTGTACATAGAACATCTGGAAAAGCTAGCTATTAACACAGCCACTCTCAAACCTAAGTCTCTGGCTATGTTGATGATGTGTTTGCTATTTGGCCACATGGTCCAGACACATTAAATACATTTTTAGTGCATCTAAATAGTCAACACCCGAAAATCCACTTTACAATGCAAATAGAAGCCAATGACTAAACAATGACTCTACATTTCCTGGAATGTAGACAGTCATTGTCTACCTTTCCTGAACACACTTATCACACATCTTCCAGAAGGTTCCTTATCATTCTCGGTTTATAGAAAACCCACACACACAGGGAGATATTTACACAAACAATCACACCATCACCCTTCTCAACAATACGGTATCTTAAAAACACTAACCCATAGAGCTAGAGCAATTTGTTCCAATGACACTGCTCTGACTGCTGAACTTTCTTACCTGCGTAACACCTTCCTGACCAATGGCCATAATCCCCATAAGATAGATAAAATAATAAATGCTCCCCAAAAATCCCTCCCCACTATCTACCACAGAAGACTACAAGAAAACTATCACCATTCCATACATTAAAGGCACATCTGAAAAGTTATCTTGGGTGCTTAACAAACACCAACTATGCATTGTATTTAAACCACATGTGAAATTTGCAACTCTCATCCTTTCACCTAAGGATAGATTCACTCCTTTATCACATCCAGGAGTCTATGAAGTGCCCTGTTCATATCATCGAGCCTATTATGGAGAGACAGGAAGAACTGTGGACATCTACCTCGGTGAACACAAAAAATATATCCGGCACTTTCGCTATGGTAAGTCAGGTCTGGCAGACCATGCTTTGGATACCCCTGCATGCAGGATCATTTGTAAGAAAACAAAAGTACTGCACAGTAGTTTTTACAAGTCAGAGAGGTTGTTCCTGGAATCAACAGAAGCCCTGAAACATACTCCAAACCTCAAAAAGTATGGCTGTATAAATCTACCAAAGATTTGGGAGACAGTCATCCTAAGACCAAATTAATATGTTTTTTTTTTTAAACTTAGATGGCACCTAGTTAGAACTTTAATCTTTGTAATAAATTCAGTTTAATCCTTTATCCAAGTGTGAGAAAACAAAGTTCGCACCTCAAAGTATCTTCAGGACTGGGGTAAGGTGGTATCTCCACTCGGGCCTGGCTCCCACTGGAGAGACCTCAATAAAGGTTGAAACTAGTCTGGGTAGTGGCCCTTCCCTTAATGCATAACATTATACATATCTGCAAGGAGATGTGTTTTGCATTATGGGCGATACTGAGATAGGAGTGATGTTATCTTACTCCACCTTTGCAACGAGTTGCCCGGCGTTGTACCACCTTACCCCAGTCCTGAAGATACTTTCAGGCACAAACTTTGCTTGCTCACACTTGGATAAAGGATTAAACTAAATTTATTATAGTCTAACGAAGTGAAAAATAAACTTTCAACATCTTTAATCTTTGTGTTGCATGCTACAATTACTCATACTAGTCCCAGTGTTACACTAGATTGCGGTTGTCTCGCAACTGTAACAAACTTTGTATGCTCTGGAGATGCTGGATATAATACCAGCGAAGTCATTTTCTTATCAATCTGTGTTCACATCTATACCGTGAAAATCCAATCAACATGTGTGACGAACACATAAGCCTTTCCACACGATTCTGTTCTGAGTTTTCCTGGAAGATTTATGCAAGCATACTTGAGAAGAGGCTAAGACAAATTTTGGGAAGAGAAACTTGAAAAATAAGCTGAATCATTCTAAATAGAGATCATCAGGATGAAAGAGCTGAGAAATCATGAGAATATAAGTTAAATATTTAAGTTTTGTAGATCTGTCAAGGAACATGGCAGGGGTGCCAAGGAAAAAACTGTTTGAAACACCACATGGCATAAATGGCATGTTTTATCAAGCAATGCATAAGCCAAATGAAAGAGGTACAGGAAAATGGCTTGATGTTAAATCAGATGTGAGAGAAGGGTGCACGTTATCTTTACTGTTATTGATGTATACAGATCATTGCATTATGAAGAAGAGTGGCATTAAACCTGATTACAAAATATGAGATTCATAGTGAAGAATTTATGGAGACACAAACATCCGTGTTGGAGTAATTACTTTACTTATATATGTTAAGAATACCAAGCAATTTTTAAAACCTGGTTTTACTCCATTTCCCAAGTAAGCAAACAGACAAATAAGTCAAGTTTGCACCTGCAAGTCTAGCTGATCCTACAGGTAGTGCAAGACCAGGGAAACTCGTGGTAGACGTGGAACAAGCTCCGATCACTAATCTTAATATTTTCCCTTAATGCCAAAAACACATCTCCAATAAGGGGATGTATGATGTTTTGTATTAAAGGCAAGGGGCCACTACCCAGACTGGTTTTGACCTTTATTGAGGCCTCATCAGTGGGAGCTAGGCTAGAAATACCAAGATTTAGTAATACAGAGCTCGTAAGTATTTTACCAGAACAAGTTGCCATAAGGTGTTTTAACCTTATTAAATAAAAATCTCTGGAGGAGATATAAATGTAGAAAGTATTTTACCTTGGGTATAATGTGTGACGTTATACCACGTTATACTACGGTCTTGCAGTACCTGTAGGATCAGCTAGACTTGCATCACTTGCAGGCGCAAACTTGACTTATTTGTCTGTTTGCTTACTTGGGAAATGGAGTAAAACCAGGTTTTAAAAATTGCTTGGTATTCTTAACATATATTATACCCAAGGTAAAATACTTTCTACTTTACTTATAATTAAGACAATAACACTTGATGTTTCAAACTCTATATTGAGGTCATTATCAGGAAAATATACAGAACACAATTTACATGACACTACACAAAAGTGAGATAAATCTAAATGCTCGTTAATCATTTACCCTAGCCTGACCTCTGGTGTTTTTTTCCCCTCCACTAGAGGTTAGGCTAGGGTAAATAATTAATAAAGCATTTAGATTTATCTTACTTTTGCATAGTGTCATGTAGTTTGTGTTCTCTGCATATGTATGTTTTCCTAATTATAAGTGAAGTAATTACTCCAACATGTATGTTTGTGTCTCCATAAATTTTTCACTATGAATGCTGACCACTGTGTAATAATCTTAAAAGAAAGAACAAAACTGTAATAACTCCGGTATGAAAATCAGCAATAAAAACACAAACAGACCACTGAAAACATCAACTGCCTTCTGAATGGAGAACTTATGGTAACAAGTAAAACATTTCAGCTATTTAGGCACATTAGTGAAATTGGCAAATTAAATATGGAAACAGACAACTGAATCAGCAAAACTAGTATGGTAGAAAGTCAAAAGTCAAAGGAATAAATTTATACGGAATGAGAGAGAAAGTAGTTGAAACATGAAATTAGCTATATACAAGACAGTGTTCAATCCAATTTTAACTAATGGATCTAAGTGCTGCGTTATAAATAAAATACCTGATACTTCAGATATGAGAGTTCTCTGAAAGATTAGGGGAGTGAATGAAGATGATATCAGTATCAATATCATTAAAACATGGACACTTAAGATTGCTAGCATTTAGGAATGTGTGTGTATGAGCAGAGTACAGGAGATAAAATGTTAGCAAAAACAAGTGTTTTTTGCTAGAATGGCAAGAAAAAGACCCAGAGAGAGAGACTAAAATTTTGGTCAACCGATAAGATAAGAGATGCCTTAAAAGACCAACATATATGATCTGAAAATATTGGACCCCCTCTGACATGTAACAGATTAATTCAGAGGAAAATTGCCAGTAGGAAGTTAGTAATGTGTAAACTTTTCATGTCTTACCACCACAATGATAATTAGGGGTGGAGAATCATTGTAAACTATTGATTTTGTTTCAAAATTCTCTACATTACACACTGCTATTTGGAACTTATACTGTAAAAAAAGGCTTTCTTCTCCCACTATAGGTTTATAACCAATTGTACACATTAGTGTTGTAGTTGTTGTGGGTGGGCTAAGTTTGTTTATTTATTTTTTATTTTATTATTATTTTTGATCATAATCATGAACTCTACTCTAGAGACCAAATTTACCTTTTCAAGCCACTTCAGGTGTCCAAGTAAGCAGTGTAACGTTCTGCTGCCAGGCAATGATATTCATCTCTCAGTCTAAAAACATTCATACCTATGGTGAGATTTGAACCAGTAACCTGTGGCATGGAGCAGATATGTTAACCTTGCCAGCAATGGCTAATAAATATCCAACATCATAACCAAGACAACACATGATCTAGTGAAGAGTGATCAATTTAGAGAAAAGAAGCAGAAGCTGAGTTAAGTAAACAAATGGGATAAAAGAAATTGTATAATGATAGTGGAATGAAAAAAACTTGCAGAAACTGCACAGTAATATGCAAAAAAAGGCATCATGAAAAAGAACAAATTCAACCAATAATGGGAGAATAAAAGTATAACAGAAGAGTATGAAATTCTAAAAATGAATGTACAGAATTAATACTTAACTTTTGAAACCTGAAAACTAAAGGCTTTTCTTTCTTAACAACAAAATACACATTGTCATTAAAGAAAAATTTTCCTTATTAAAACACTTAAAGAATTGAACAACGTGTATTCTGTTGTTGCCATCTTCTAAAGGAATTTACAAAAAAAGGCACGTGCACGTAGGCACTACAACACAGTAACTGAGATGTGGTGCCTACGTGCACGTGCCTTTTTTTGTAAGTTCCTTTAGAAGATGGCAACGTGACGTTGCCGAAATATCGGAAATATTTATTAAAGTATAATTTAATTTATATTCTTAACTACGTTGTTCAATTCCTTAAGTGTTTTAATAATGCATAACCAACGTATAAGCCTGTCTACGAGAAAAATTTTCCTTATTCATTACTGCAAAATAGATTTTTAAGGTATTTTAAAAATTGCATTTCCTACCACCAGTAAAACATTTACTTTGTTTTACGAGGGTGGTCTGAACAGTTCTCAGCCTGACAATGAAAAAACAAATTTATAATTTCAAATTTTTTTTTTTTTTATTTTTCAACATAATCTCCCTTAAGACTAATTTCAGCAATTTCACGCACTTTGACTTGATCAATGATTTCTGTTGTTACACATTTTGGACGTCCTTCACGTGGATCATCTTAGGCTGGTACAGCTACGTTTAAACTTGGCAACCCATTTCTTAATTGATGTTGAAAGTTTATTTTTCACTTGGTTAGAGTATAATAAATTTAGTTTAATCCTTTATCCAAGTGTGAGCAAACAAAGTTTGCGCCTGAAAGTATCTTCAGGACTGAGGTAAGGTGGTACACACCAGGGCAACTCATTGCAAAGGTGGAGCAAGCTACCAATACTCCTGTCTCAGTATCTCCTATAATGCAAAACACATCTCCTTACGGATATGTCTAATGTTCTGCATTAAGGGAAGGGCCACTACCCAGACTAGTTTTGACCTTTATTGAGGTCTCTTCAGTGGGAGCCAGGCCCAAGCTGAGATACCAGGCAGAAGCATTCGCAGGTCATCTCTACCTATAGGAGTTGCCAAATGGTGTGCCACCAATTTTTAATAAATTACTCTGGATTTAGAGAAAGATGTTGAAAGTTTATTTTTCACTTGGTTAGAGTATAACCCTTTGTAATGAGTTGCCCTGGTGTGTACCACCTTACCTCAGTCCTGAAGATACTTTCAGGCGCAAACTTTGTTTGCTCACACTTGGATAAAGGATTAAACTAAATTTATTATACTCTAACCAAGTGAAAAATAAACTTTCAACATCTTTCTCTAAATCCAGAGTAATTTATTAAAAATGGGTGGCACACCATTTGGCAACTCCTATAGGTAGAGATGACCTGCGAATGCTTCTGCCTGGTATCTCAGCTTGGGCCTGGCTCCCACTGAAGAGACCTCAATAAAGGTCGAAACTAGTCTGGGTAGTGGCCCTTCCCTTAATGCAGAACATTAGACATATCTGCAAGGAGATGTGTTTTGCATTATAGGAGATACTGAGACAGGAGTATTGGTAGCTTGCTCCACCTTTGCAATGAGTTGCCCTGGTGTGTACCACCTTACCTCAGTCCTGAAGATACTTTCAGGCGCAAACTTTGTTTGCTCACACTTGGATAAAGGATTAAACTAAATTTATTATACATTTCTTAATTGTCGAAAACGAAGAAGAGTGCCTAAACTTTTACGAACTTTGAATAAATTTCTTTTTGTGTTAAACCTTCTTTTAGAATTTTATAACCACATGAAACTCAATTTTATCCATTTCAAAGGATACAGACAACACTTTTGCTTCAGACAGCTGTATAAAACAAACTATTTGATAGAATGACTTGCAATTTCACATGGATGCTTATGACAGATGTACCAACTTAGGAAAAAAATCTCTTGTTGATAGTATTGCCATCTATAGTCAAGGTCAAGAACTTTTCAGACCACCCTCGTACATCATTGCACCGCACCTGAGCAGAAGAAGATTTACTCACTGTAGTCTTTTTATTCACAAATACCTCACCCTTTTAACTGACTTTTTAGTTTATATATGATATGTACTACCCATAATACCATAAATGTAAACTGGATACTTATTTATCTGTTACAAATCTATTTATATTCATGACTATTCTTTTTTTTCATAAAAGGCTGATCATACATAAATTCTCCTATCTGGTTAATGCAGGTTGAAATATAATTACTTGTACTGCTTAGAAATTTAAACATACCAACCAATTATAGAAATTTCCTTAAGTTATCCATTACTTATATATGCTGAAAACAATAAAATCTTACCCCTTCTACTTGATGTGTCATGTTGGAGGCTTAATGGATTTTTTACAACACTCAAAAAGAATTAAAATAGAATTTAATACTTCCTATATTTCGTCCTAGTTACTAGAACATCTACGGGGATTACAAAAACAATTAATGTAATGCACACACAAATCTTACAATACTAAACCCAACCACGTGGTTGACACTAAAGTCCTATCTAGGTGGGGCACCCTCTAAGGGTGGTAGTAGGTGGCCTGGAATGTAATCTCTGGAGGGATCTCTGGTGATGAGTG
The DNA here is from genome assembly GCF_054136105.1 of Typopeltis vanoorti. Taxonomy (NCBI): domain Eukaryota; kingdom Metazoa; phylum Arthropoda; class Arachnida; order Uropygi; family Thelyphonidae; genus Typopeltis; species Typopeltis vanoorti. The sequence goes on from NC_143555.1 coordinate 32,940,741, forward strand.
TTTCCCAAATCTTCGGAAGCTTAATGCAACCGTATTTATTAAGATTTGGTTGGTTTCTGAGAGCTGCTGCTGCTTTTAAGAAAAGTCTCTCTCTCTTGAATTTGCTGTGTTGGAGCATGGTGGTTTTCTTCCATGATACTCTGTGGGTGGTGTCCAAAACATGGTCAGCCAAGCCTGAATGGCCATAGTTATGTTTACAGATGTAAGACTTGTGTTCCTCCAGGCAGATGGATGCTGATCTGCCTGTCTGTCCAAAGTACGCCAGCTTACAGGAACAGGGTACTTTGTAGACTCCAGGCAGAGAGAGAGAGGAGGGAGCTGATCTTTCATAGAACAGATAAGGGTAGCAAGTTTGCAGTGGGGCTTATATGCTGTGTGTAGGTTGTACTTTGAGCGTAAAACCAGGTTTAAAAAATGGAGTAAAACCAGATTTAAAATTGCTTGGTATCTTTAACATAACTATACCCAAGTTAAAAATACTTTCTATGTTAGACTCCTTCCTCAGTCATCTCAATAGCCTACATCCAAGAATCCAGTTTACTATGGAAAAGGAAAAGAACAATTGTTTACCCTTCCTAGATGCCTTAGTCACACGCCTGCCTAATGATACACTTGCCTTCACTGTATACAGAAAAACCCACACACACAGGCAGATACATTCACAAACTCTCCCACCACCACCCCTCTCAACAATACGGCATTATTAAAACTCTTATCAAGAGGGCCCACAATCTTTGTTCCAGTGGAACCACCCTCACTACTGAGCTTAACCACATACACAATACTTTCCTCTCCAATGGCTACAGCGATCACAGTATCAAAAAAATAATCAGTTCCTCCCCCCATTCCCCGTCCTTCTCGTCAACAACATTTTAAAAATGCCATCACCATACCCTACATCTGTGGCACATCCGAAAAAATAGCCAAGATACTAAAAAAGTACAACCTACACACAGCATATAAGCCCTACCGCAAACTTGCTATCCTTATCCATTCTATGAAAGATCAGCTCCCTCCTCTCTCGCTGCCTGGAGTTTACAAAGTACCCTGTTCCTGTAAGCTGGCGTACTTTGGACAGACAGGCAGATCAGCATCCATCCGCCTGGAGGAACACAAGTCTTACATCTGTAAACACAACTATGGCCATTCAGGCTTGGCTGACCATGTTTTGGACACCACCCACAGAGTATCATGGAAGAAAACCACCATGCTCCACCACAGCAAATTCAAGAAAGAGAGACTTTTCTTAGAAGGCAGCAGCTCTCAGAAACCAACCAAATCTTAATAAATATGGTTGCATTAAGCTTCCGAAGATTTGGGAAACACTCATCACCAGAGGTCCCACCTTACATTCCAGGCCACCTACTACCGCCCTTAGAGGGTGCTCCACCTAGATAGGACTTTAGTGTCACCCACGTGGTTGGGCTTAGTATTGTAAGATTTGTGCGTGTGCATGTTACATTAATTGTTTTTGTAATCCACGTAGATGTCCTAGTAACCAGGACAAAATATAAGAAGTATTAAATTCTAATTTAATTCTTTCTGAGTGTTGTAAAAAATCCATTAAGCCTCCAACATGATGTCCTCACAGCACTTAAGCCTCTACACATGAATTCTAATCATTCATGGAGAAGATTTAGCACACAAATCCAAGCAATACGTTAAGTCAAAACTACGACTATCTAGGCAACTAAATAAGCTGGCCTTTTTAGTTACCTAGGCCACCTACTACTGCTCTTAGAGGGTGCTCCACCTAGATAGGACTTTAGTGTCACCCACGTGGTTGGGCTTAGTATTGTAAGATTTGTGTGTGTGTGTGCATGTTACATTAATTGTTTTTGTAATCCCCGTAGATGTCCTAGTGACCAGGACGAAATATAAGAAGTATTAAATTCTATTTTAATTCTTTCTGAGTGTTGAAAAAATCCATTAAGCCTCCAACATGATGTCCTCACAGCACTTAAGCCTCTACACACAAATTCTAATCATTCATGGAGAAGATTTAGCATGCAAATCCAAGCAATACGTTAAATCAAAACTACGACTATCTAGGCAACTAAATAGGCTGGCCTTTTTTAAAAAAAATGTCGGGACACAAGAGTGATACCGAACTGCGTTAAAATGAAGATCAATTTCCATTCCAAAAGAGCACTCCGTATATATAACCGTGCCAGCCTGGCATTACTGCGTGAGCAAATCGCCTCTACTCGTGCCACACTCTCAGTGACGAACGCCACCATTGGCTCCTTACATTCAGAGCTCTCCACCATTCTTAACTCTGAACTTTGGCTGATTCTCTCTGGCATTTCGGAAACCTCGGCACAGAGAGAATTTCAAAAAATAAAAAATAAACATGTCAAGAAATATAGCAACCTGGTTAAAGATAAACCACAACCACAAATTCAACCGCTCCAGACAGTAGTAAACCTCTCTTCCAAAAGGCTCAACGACGATGCCATCAGCGCCCTTTGCCTCGGCCGTAATTTTGTTGTTGCTCCAAAGGAAGTGCCGGTGCTCGATGTTATGGTTAACAGGAAGGAGTTATAGTTAACAGGAAGGAGTCTAACGTGTCCGGGCCTCATGGCACGGACACGTTAGACTCCTTCCTCAGTCATCTTAATAGCCTACATCCAAGAATCCAGTTTAATATGGAAAAGGAAAAGAACAACTGTTTACCCTTCCTAGACACCTTAGTCACACACCTGCCTAATGATACACGTACCTTCGCTGTATACAGAAAACCCACACACAGGCAGATACATTCACAAACTCTCCCACCACCACCTCTCACAACAATATGGCATCATCAAAACTCTTACTAAGAGAGCCCACAATCTTTGTTCCAGTGGAACCGCCCTTACTACTGAGCTTAACCACATACACAACACTTTCCTCTCCAATGGCTACAGCGAACACAGTATCAAAAAAAAATCAGTTCCTCCCCCCATTCCTCGTCCTTCTCGTCAACAAGATTTTAAAAATGCCATCACCATACCCTACATCTGTGGCACATCTGAAAAAATAGCCAAGATACTAAAAAAGTACAACCTACACACACAGCATATAAGCCCTACCGCAAACTTGCTACCCTTATCCATTCTACAAAAGATCAGCTCCCTCCTCTCTCACTGTCTGGAGTTTACAAAGTACCCTGTTCCTGTAAGCTGGCGTACTTTGGACAGACAGGCAGATCAGCATCCATCTGCCTGGAGGAACACAAGTCTTACATCTGTAAACACAACTATGGCCATTCAGGCTTGGCTGACCATGTTTTGGACACCACCCACAGAGTATCATGGGAGAAAACCACCATGCTCCACCACAGCAAGTTCAAGAAAGAGAGACTTTTCTTAGAAGCAGCAGCAGCTCTCAGAAACCAACCAAATCTTAATAAATATGGGTGCATTAAGCTTCCGAAGATTTGGGAAACACTCATCACCAGAGATCCCACCTTACATTCCAGGCCACCTACTACCGCCCTTAGAAGGCGCTCCACCTAGATAGGACTTTAGTGTCACCCATGTGGTTGGGCATAGTATTGTAAGATTTGTGTATGCATGTTACATTAATTATTTTTGTAATCCCTGTAGATGTCCTAGTGACTAGGACGAAATATAGGAAGTATTCAATTCTATTTTAATTCTTTTTGATTGTTATAAAAAATCCATTAAGCCTCCAACATGATGTCCTCACAGCACTTAAGCCTCTACACACGAAGTCTACTTGATGTGGTTTCCCTACAAAGCTCATGAAACAATTTGTTGTGTTCCACCTTCGTACAGGTATAAAACAATACAATTTATATGGTGCTTGATATGAATAATAATTAGAAGTTAAATTAAAAGTTATGATATGTACACGGTAACAGCTTGTTTTGTCTTTGAAAAGTTAATTCCTTACCAATAAGATAAAAAAAAAAAAAATCCTCAATTGTTGTTTGATTATAATCACACTGATGAAAAGTAAGTATTTTAGATGCATAATTTTAACACATTCCTGCCATGCCGTGTCTGCACATGCAGAAACCACTGGCAGAAACCAGCTTCAGTGCATATATGCTGCTTCCCTATCAGGAAGTCGCATTTTCACAAATGCTTATAAGACACTTCAGTCGCATCTTTTTTCAGTATAATTTTATTTGTAGAATAAAAATGAATACTTCTCTGGAAGTGTCTGATCTACAATAAAATACTAGCATATGCTACAGATAACTATTGTTCATAAGACAGAAGAGCCACTGACAGAAAAACTATAGTATTTGCAAAAGGGTGGATAATTTCATTTCTGATGATGACTGAAAATTATTTATGTATCCCATTCATCAGTAAGCAAAAGAAACTTCTTAGAAAACCATGTGAAATATAAATAAAACAGACAAATAAATACATATAAGAAGTATAACAAATTTTATAAGATGATTTTCTGCTCCACCAACCCACACATTTCTGTCACAACTAGATGAATCATCTGTTTGACATTATTAGTTCAGTGGATTAGCCCCTCCGTATAGTTATTTACCGAGCTACCAAATGTATACAGTAGCTGTTTATTATTGGTTAGTTATTTACACTTTGCAAGCAAATCTCTTTTCCTCTCCTAATTTTTTTTTTTTAAATACATGTATGCAGATCGAGAATTTATAGGATCAGATAATAAAATTGCTCTCCCCAGCAACTTATAGGAGAAATATAATATCACAAATTTTAATTACTAATAAGTATTTCTATTCACACCTGTTCTTTTTCTTGCTTATATTTCCCATTTGCAGATGGCTTATTAGCAATGGTTCACATACACTGCTTGGAAACAGACACTCCCACAAGGTGCATCCTCCATTTAATGAGTCATGTGTTTGTAGTTGGTATTAATTGGAGGAATATGTTGCTCACGAATCAGTGCAACTGTGTGAAATCGCTGTGAGAAGGGAACTGATGGATTTTGAAAGAGATATGACATGCTATCGCAACTGATTAACTTGGGATGGCCCAATTTGTCAAACAGATGACAAATTGGGCCATCCCAAGTCAACAATTAGTCATATCTTACTGAGATGGAAGCACAGGAAGTCCACTGCAAGAGATGCACAAGGTGGAAAACCCCCACCACACACACACACACACACACACACACACAACGTGACCATAGGGTGCTACAAAGGATAACATGTAAAAATTGGCATTCATCAGCCGACATGTTGAATACAGAGTTCTGGACAATAATTAGAACATGAATTTGCATAAAAACATTCAGAACCAAGGACTATATGGGTTCCATTGCAATATGCAAGCTCCACACTACCTGAACACAGCAGGACATGGAAGTTTGGAAAGCTGTGTTATGAAACAACGAATCACGATACACCGTATTCTGAGCAGATGAATGGGTGTATGAGTGTGGTGAATCCCTGGTGAATGTCTCTTATCAGAGTGGGTAACCCCAACTGTGAAATTTAGAGGTGATGGTATGTTTTTTCCTGGTTTGGCCTCTGTTTGTGCTGCACTGAACTCAGAGAGATATCTGAACATTCTGGACAATGCAATGTTTCTTACTTTGACTGGCTTCCAAAGAGCCCTAATCTCAACCCCAAACCGTATTTCCTCCCAATATCTCAGCACTATTTCAATTCACCACGAACTCAGGCTATTTCGTTTGGAAAGGAAAATTATACAAACAGATAGATGGAGCTACCATGGGTTCTCCACTTGCTTCGTCCTTGGCCAACTTCTTTATGGAAACCTTGGAAGAAAAAGCCTTTAACTCTGCCCTCTTAAACCCACTGTCTGGCTATACTACGTGGATGATGTGTTCTCTATTTGGCTGCATGGCCTGGATACTACACAATTTCTTAACACACCTAAACAATCAACATTCCATGATTCAGTTTACCTTGCAAAAGGAAAACGAACAGTCTCCCATTCCTAGATACTCTGATCACATGCAAGCCTGATGGATCCCTGGCATTCTCCATTTACAGAAAACCTAAACATACAGGTAAATACATTCACCAGCAGTCATGGGATTATAAAAATTAATCAGTTCAGATAGCAGTGTCCTAACTATTGAACTTGACCATATCTTTAACACTTTCTTAGTCAATGGCTACAACCCCTAAAAAATATTAAAACCACGTAGCACCTCCTTCTCCCCTCAACGTACAGATTACTCAAAATCTACCACCATTCCACATATCTGGGGCATATCCGAAAAATTAACAGAAATCTTAAGGAAACATGACCTTACAAGTTACAGCATCTCTTATGTGCTCCACCAAAGACCAACCATATCCTCTTGACCCATCAGGAATATACCAGGTCCCATGCAGTTGAAAACTGTCCTACTATGGCCAAACAGGCAGGACAGCCAATATCAGGATATTGAAAACAAGGATATCAGGATATTTGAACACAATACAGCCAGTCAGGACTTGCTGACCATGTCATATCTTACTGAGGCTCATCCACCACAAAATATACTGGTAGGCCACTCTATTACACCACAGTAAATACAAGTATGAAGACTATTCCTCAAGTCTGAAAAACTTTCCAAATCTCAACAAATTTGGGTGCATGGGACTGCCCAAAATGTTGACGCACACATTTTAAGATCATCAGCCCAACGAGCAAGATAACTCAATTTAGTCCACTAGGAGGCACCATTTAAGACTCTGGGCTTGACTTTTATTGCCTTTATTCAGCCTCATTTACTCAGTGTTAGTGCCTGCATGCACTTATTGTTTTTTGTGATCCCTGATGATGGCAATGTAACATTGCTGAAATATAGGAAGGTATTCAAGTTTTTTTTTATATAATTAATATTATAGTATATGTTGTTATTTCCTGAAAAATTAAAAGCTATGATCTCGGCCCTATTGAACATCTGTGGGATGAACTGTTGTGTCAGATGAGATCAAGGAAAGTCTGCCCTACAACAGTCCAGGACCTCATGACATGCCTAAAGGAAGAATGGTCCAAAATTCCCAATGATTTCTATTGTACGCTTGTAGAAAGTATGCCCCATAGGATTGCTGCAATCATGGCTGTCTGATCTTTTCACTATGGTCTGTTGACTGCTTTTCAAGCAGTGTGTTTACACTTATTAGTAATTCAAATATATTAAACAAATATAGCATTCCACTTAATTATTGTTTTCTAATATACCCTAAAACAGACACAACTGCCCCCCCCCCCCCCGACACAGACAGACACACACACACACACACACACACAGATTTTGTTACAATCAAAGAACCATTAGAATATGTGATGCATCTGACAAAATACAATTTCTATAGAGCACAGTGTTTTCTCTCAGATCGTTAGAGTAATGGCAGAGGGAAAGAGAGCTGATTGTCTTTATGTGAATGCATTAATATGTGTAGTATAATAGAAGAATACTTCAAATGATACTCATTCAGTTAGATCCCTGATATGTATACAATTAAAGCAAATGAAGATATTTCTTCTGCATCTTTAAAAGTACTAGAAAAATTCTGTATATTTTCTGCTGGCAATGAAAACTTACAGTAATAAATGCGATAAGAACTTATTATTATTATGGTATTGCCTTACAAGAAGAAATGTTTTACTGAACAAAGAGGCAGAATATATCTTTTAAGATCTTTGAGATGCATCTATTTCAGTTAAAATAATTTTAAGTTATCGTAATTGTCCATCATTCAAGCACAAGGCATTTCAAAATAACTCATATTCATGTTTGAAAAATATAAAAGATAAACCAAGTGCAAGAGTGATCTCAATACAAATATTTTGTCCTTGCAGCAGTTTTTGTATCCCATGTCCTGGAAGAATTAATATTCTATGATGATTTTATCTTTAAAAAGTAGTTATAGTTCAGGGTTAACAGCACATTCATAAGTTTTTGTATCCCATGTCCTGGAAGAATTAATATTCTATGATGATTTTATCTTTAAAAAGTAGTTATAGTTCAGGGTTAACAGCACATTTATAATTTTTAAATGCCATTTACATGTGCCTCCTTTTCTTCATGCTTACAAGGTGATCAGAATAAATCATGAAAATTATGGAAACAACTACCATGTTAGAGTAAAACTTTAGCTTAATATAAGCCAAATTGCAGTCATCATCTGGAGTATACACATATATACAAAAAAAAAGCTGCACTACAAACTACATGGCATGCTAAAGTAACTGACCAACCGTTACAACTACTGGCCTGAACTCTGGTGAAAAAAAACAAACAAAAAAACATTACTATATCAAAACTAGAGTTCTATTATTATTACTGTTATCTGAAAACTTTATAATAAGAGACCATATGATTTAATGAATAAAATACAAATTGCCTACCAGTTTCACTAGCTACTGTCTAGCAATGTTAGTATTTTATTTTGAATAGTATAATATAGATTACAGTAAAACCATAAATATCCCATACATTAAAGGTTATTAGAAAAAATTAATAGAATCTTACACCATTATAAACCCAGCCATGATTAGTGAAAACTTGACATGCCGGTCCCAAGTCCGGATAAATGGGGAGGGTTGAGCGCTGGGCTAGCAACCTAGTCTCAGAAAAAAATCTTTGCTATGCAAACTGAAACCTTCCAAAATGTGATACCAGATGAAGAAAATAGAACATGAACTGCCACAAACACGAGGCACCTCTGTGAAAGCCCTTCTGGGGAAGCAGAGGTGCAGAAGAAAGTGACAGACACCTTACCAAAAGACAAGTTCAGACTGGGATGTTGGAATGTTAGAACCATGTTCGAAACTGGGAAGACATACCAAGTCTTGAGAGTTCTAGAAAAATACAGACTAGAAATAATGGGATTAAGTGAAACGAGATGGATAGGAACTGGAAAAATCAAATTAAACTCTGTTCACTACTTAATCTACTCTGGGAATCAAAATACGAATGACCACACAAAGGGAGTTGCACTAATAATGATAAAGAAAACTCATGGTGCACTATTGGAGTGGAACCCAATATCCGAAAGAATACTAAACGCTAGATTTTAAGCCAGAAGCAGAACATCACAACAACTGCTATATATGCACCAACAAATGATGCCATCCATGAAGAAAAGGATAATTTTTATAACATGCTACAGCGAAGTATAGAAACAACAAATAAAAAAGATATGCAACTTATAATTGGAGACTTTAATGCTAAGGTTGGAAATGATAACACTAATAAAGAAACTGTTATGGGAAAGTATACAGAAGGAGAAATAAATGAAAATGGAGAGTTACTTATAGACTTTTGTATGTTCAATCAGTTTGTAATAGGAGCGAGTCTCTTCCAACATAAAAAAATAAACAAGTGGACATGGATAGCACCAGATAGAAAGACAAAGAACCAAATAGACCATGTACTTTATTTATTCCTATGGAGTTTCCTCCCTTTCCTATTGGGGAGAGTTGAGCCCTCTCATGGGGGTTAAGTATTTATGGCTGTAATCCATGTGTGTGTGTTCACGGGCCGGTTTGCCTGCTTGAGGGAGAAAAATGCCAGATAAACCCTACTGCCCGTGCCCAAGACTGGCGAACTTGGCTATGGCTGAGGAAGATCCTCAAATTCCTCACGTCTTCGACAGGAATCGAACCTGGGACACTCCTTCCCCAGTCATATGGTTGCGAAGCGCACAACCACTAGGCTAACCGTGTGGACACCATGTACTCATATCAAGGAATTTAACTCCTGGATGTCAGAGTTAAAAGAGGAGCCGAGGCATATTCAGATCACTTTCTCCTAACAGCTACCATGAAAGTAAAAATATTTAAAAATAAACAGTGCACAACAGGTAGAGATTTAGAATTGAAAAACTCAAAAACAAAGAGATTAGAAATAAATTTATAACAACTCTACAGGATAAATGGGATAAACTTGAAAAAAGAGGAGATAACATAAAGGGAAAATGGACTAAGATTAAAGCCATACTAATAAGCACATCAGAAAAGATATTGGGATTTCGAACTAACACAGACAACGAATGGATATCAGAAAACACCAAATTAAAAATAGAGGAGAGAGAGATAGAATAAAAGAGAATCTGTAAGCAGAAAGATATAGCGAAATTAACAAAGAAATAAAAACAAGTGCAAGAAATGATAAAAGAAAATACATAGAGAATCTAACACAAGAGGCAGAGGATGCTGCATATATAAATGATACTAGAAAGTTGTATGATATTACAAGGAAATTAAGTGGAAAAAGAAACAAATGGATAGTTCCTACAAAAGAAGGAAAACTATTATTAAATGAAAAAGAACAGATAAATAGATGGGTGGAATTTTTCTCAGAGAAATTTCAAGAAATGACTGATGGTGACCAGAGCCTAGAATTAAATGAACAAAATACATCATTAAATATAAATTTGAATGAAATAACAAAAATAGAAATTAAAAAAGCAATAACTCAAATCAAAACAGGAAGCACCAGTAGCAGACTACATACCGGGTGATATACTAAAAGCAAATCCAAAACTTATAGCAGAGATATTATATCCCTTACTAAATGAGATATGGCAGAAAGAAGAGTGGCCTAAAGAATGGAATACTGGTTAAATTACCCAAAAAAGGGAACCTATCTGAATACAAAAATTGGAGAGGTATAACATTACTGAGTGTTATAAGTAAAATACTAGCAGGGATAATACTAGAAAGAATCAAAATAGAAATAGAAAAACAACTAAGACCAGAACAGGCAGGATTCAGAGCCAATAGATCATGCACTGACCACATTGCTGCTTTACAAATTATCATAGAACAATCATTGGAATGGTAGGCAAGCTTATATTTAAATTTTATCGATTTTGAACAAGCTTTTGACAGTATAAACAGATCTTCCCTATGGAAATTACTTAGAAATTATGGACTCCCAGAAAAAATAATAAGAATAATTAAAAAATGTATGAAGATTTTGAAATTAAAGCAATACATGGAAATACCCTCTCAGAACTATTTAAAACAAAGACACGAGTAAGGCAAGGTTGTATCCTCTCCCCTATTATGTTTTTAATTGTCATAGACTGGGTGATGAGAAAAGTATCTCATGGAAATACAGGATTACAATGGTTATTTCAAAACCAACTCCGCGATCTAGATTTTGCAGATGATATCTGCTTACTTTCACAGAATAACCAACATATAGAATAAAAAACAACAACACTTGTAGAAACAGCCAAAATAGTTGGTCTTAGGATAAATAAAAATAAAACAATGTTGATGAAAATAAATGCAAAGCAAAATAAACAAATAACAATAGAAGAAATACCATTTAAAGAAGTAGACAATTTATATACCTTGGTTCAATAGTATCAATAAAAGGAGGAACAGCTGTTTCCTTCTATTTATATCATCCGTTCCTCCTTTTATTGATACTATTGAACCAAGGTATATAAATTGTTCTACTTCTTTAAGTGGTATTTCTTCTATTGTTATTTGTTTATTTTGCTTTGCATTTATTTTCATCAACATTGTTTTATTTTTATTTATCCTAAGACCAACTTTCAACCAACTTAGAAATATTTGGAAAAACAAGAATTTGTCTATAAAAACTAAAATGAGAATATTTAACTCAAATGTAAAGGCAAAACTAATGTATGGACCAGAAATGTGGATGTTAAACAAAAAGATAGTTAACAATGTATGTCCAGGTCTTCCTAAACAAGTGTTTAAGAATGATACTGGGAATATATTGGCCAAAACAAATATCAAACGAAGAACTATGCCAGAGAACAAAGCAGAAACCCATGTTGCAACAGATATGTGAAAGGAAATGGAGATGATTGGGGCATGTGTTGAGGAAAGAAGATAAAATAATAGTAAAACAGGCTCTAGATTGGAACCCACAGGGTAAAAGAAGACAAGGAAGGCCAAGAAAAACATGGAAAAGAACAATACTGAAAGAAATAACAAATATTAATAAAAACTGGAACCAAATAAAAGCAAACAAAAAACAGAGTCCGGTGGAAAATGGTGGTGAAAGACCTATGCTCCCAGGTGGAGTGAAGAGGATTAAGTAAGTAAGTACACTGTTATAATCCTAATGCCACTTTTAAACAACCTTTAAAATTAAAAAACATATTCAACTCCTCTAAGGATCCTCACCCTCCCATTGGCACATCCTGGAGTTTATTGCATCTATTGCACCTGTAACTTACCTTATATTGGGGAAACTGGATGTACAATCCCTATCTGCAAAAAAGAGCACAAACGACACATTAAATTTAACTAAATCTAAATTTAGCAATTTTAGTGAAGCAGGCCTCTCAAATCACGCTCTTAACACCCTACACTAAATTGATTGGAAAAGTGCTTGCTCGTTATCATACAAAAACCTGGTATGAACCAGGTTTTTGTATTTAAAGAAGATTTAAAGAAAATTTAAAGAAGTTGGTGAAATTTTGATTAACCACCCTAATCTTAACAATAATAATGCATAAAAATCCCAAAAATTTGAATGGCACACATTCAGCTCACTTAGTTTCCAGCAAACCCTGACTTTAGGACTCTATGCAATTTTTCAGCTTTTATGGCCACTAACCATGCTAATTGGTTGTAATTTATATATAGACCTATATAAGTAATCTTTTATTTTTATTTATTATTTTTTTCCTTTTTGCAAACATGTTGCTCTCTAGCTTAATTTAATTTTGTAACCTAACAGATAACAATAATAATAATAGGACTCTAGCTTTGACATAGTAAGGTTTTTTTTTTTTCACCAGAGGTCAGGACAATAGTTGTAATGGTTGGTCAGTAACTTTAGCATGCCATGTAGATTGCAGTGCAGCTTGTGTGTATACTCCAGATGATGACCTTAATGTGAAGGTCGAAACGTCAAGTGTTTATTTTGGTTTATATTAAACCAAAGTTTTACTCTAACATGGTAGTTGTTTCCAAATTTTCATGATGTAATATATGTGCCAGATACCGTCAGTGTACTATATAAAAGCTAATGAATGAATGAATGAGATGAGTATGTGTGTATGAGGGAGAAATGCCATCACAGAGAGAGTGAGAGACAGAGAATCATTTTCATACCATAATTACTTTTTTAAATGCAAAGATACATCATCAATTACAATTTCAAATTACTAGGAATCATGGAATTCTTAGTAGAATGATTTTTAATTACTAATAAATTTAAAAGACAGAAAGCTCTCTAATTTGAAATGCAACAAATACCTAAGGGCAATACTAAATATTATGAACATGTTGCTTTAGAGCCAAATTTTATCAGATTAATCCAGGGGGAATTATAAAAAGAGTAGAAGGTGAGAGGAGAAGAACCAGAGGTCATTCCTAGAAGATATGTAGAAGTGTGGTGAAGAGGGATATGAGGAGTAGATTTTTTATTTGGAGAATTGTCAGTGAATGGAAAGCATTACCAGAATGTGTTGTTAATGCAAGGAGTATTATAGATTTTAAGATTCTATATGATAAATATGTTGTCAGTTGAATGAATCTCCCATGATGAGTCTGTGGACTCCATGGGGGTATATAATAGTAACAGAGAGCTGAAGAGAGAACAACGATAGAAAATCAGAGCAGAATATTAAAATAGCAAGAAAAGAGAATTATTGGAGTTCATTATGTGCCATAATATACAGTAATTGATGGACAATAAGAAACAAGTCAGAAAAGATGAAATTTAAAATTATTAATACTAATCTAACAGTGTCCGTACAGAAGTGGCTATGTGCTTCGCAACCATATGCCTGGGGAAGGAGTGTCCTAGGTTTAATTCCCGTCGACGACATGAGGAGCTTAAGGATCTTCCTCAGCCATAGCCACGTTAGCCGGTCATGGGCGTGGACAGCAGGGTCCCCCCCCCCCCCTCCAGTTTATCCTGGGTTTTTCATCCTGCAAGCAGGCAAACTGGTCGTATCAATACACCAAACTCAACCCATCCTAGACAGATGAGAAGGACAGGATAATATAACAGTAGCATAAAAGATAAATGTGAAATGTAAAAGAAATATCTTTTAAAAATATTTTGAGATGCACCTACTTCAGTTAAAATTAAAATAAAACAGTACTTTTAAAATTTCAGTACAAAATAAATAAATGCTGATAAACAAAACTCAGCTTGAAAAAAGTCTTCGAGAAGAGAGAAAATGTGTGCATTTCTCATGGAAAGTAAACTACTGTACATTACTATGTTTTTTGACAGTCCTATATAGGGATATCATGGAAACTATGTTGTCCGATATCTATAAAATTTTCTTTACAATACTAGAAAAAGTTAAAAATGCAATATATAGATGCAATTTAGTTGAAAACATAAATTAAAGTATGAAAAGTTAGCATGAAAAAGGTAAAAAGCTAATACGAGAAAAGAAAAAGTAAAATGTACATTAATATTGTAGTATAACACTGTTTTAAGTATGGTGAAAATGAATTATTATAACTTGAAAAGGGGAATGGGATATTTTTTTTCACACTTTCATAAATTGAAAGTGTAAGGATGAGAAGGAGGATAAGGAATGCGGTCAGAAGGCTAGCAACCCAACCACAGAAATTGAGGGAAAGATCAAATGATGGGAGAACTTACTTAATAGGCCTTGAGCAAAACCCATTCGAAATCCTTGAAGATATCAAGTGCAATCAATTGAGATTCACCAAACTTTTCTATGGTATTAGTCCAGAGATGGATGATACACGTACACAGATCCTGCATTAATCAGCAACGTTGGAATCCATACTGGATTCCAAATATTCCAAAATATCCCAGTCAATTATTAGTTGAATGGTGTTAAGGTAGCCCAGCAGTTGGGTATCAATGATTCTCTCCATTATTTTAGCTAAGGGCAATAAGAGCAATATAAGGAAAGAAAATGAAGATAGGCCAAATAAGGTAAAATAGTGGAATAAGTATAAAAAACAGAGACATAGGATAGAAGTCAGCTATGGAATACAGACCTTCAGAGCAATTAGAGCAATGCTATCAGAACAAGGTGACTTTTGAGAGTCTAATTTAAATAAGATTCTTCTGAGCTCTTTCGAGCAAAAGGATAGAGCAAGCAAGTATTGATCATTTGAAGGGGTTGGAAAACATTTACAAAGATCAGCTACACCTGCATTGTAGGAAATAGGTTTTTTCTGTGGGTGACAATGCAACATAACTATCTGAGTGCAAAGGGATGGAAGAAGGGTTGGGCAAAAGTTACAGCCAGTGAGTTTGGCAAGAGACTAGAAGGCTTGGCTGCCATTTGGACATAATGCAAGTTCCCTGCTTTTGGTTCTTTCATAAACAGTTTGGATGTGTTGATAATTTTCATGCAACTATTTCAGGCTTTGGTATAAGAAGTAAAAGAGGAAGTTCTTGAAAAAAGCCGATTGTGATTGTGGTATGCTCGATTCTGCATTTGTACAGCTTTGGTACACCTGCAGGAGAGCTAAAGTTTCGATTGGGGGGAGGAGCAGTTTATGATGGACTGTGGAATATACAATATCAGGGTGGTCTGAAAAGTTCTCAGCCTAACAATGAAAAAACGAATTTATAATTTCAAATTTATTTTTATTTTACAACATAATCTCTCTTAAGACTAATACATTTACTCCAGCAATGATCGAGTGCCATTATGCAGTCGCTGTAGTGGTTCTTAGTAAGATTTGCAAAATACTCCTCTACAGCTGCCTCTTGATTCGAAGAAAATGCTGACCAGCGAGGAAGAGTTTTAGTTTTGGGAAGAGATAGAAGTCAGAGGGGGCCAAATCGAATAGGGTGGATGTTCCAACAATTCATAGAGCTTAATTTTCCCATTGCCAAAACACTTTTGTGGGCAAGTGCATTGTCCTGATGAAAGATGAATTTTTTTCTTCTGCAAACTGGGTCTTTTCTCACGAATTTTTTAATCTAGTCTGGTTAAAAGATCAAAATAATATTCCCACGTTATTGTTTTACCCTTTTCAAGATAATTAATAAACAAAATGCCTTTAGCATCCCAAAACACTGATGCAATGACCTTTCCTGCTGATGGAACTGACTTTGTCTTCTTTGGCACTGAACAACTGGCTTCTGTCCACTGTTTTGACTGCTGTTTGGATTCTAGTGTGTTATGGTGAATCCAAGTCTCATCCATAGTAATAAATCAATGCACAAAATCAGTTTTATTCTTGTTAAAATGCTACAAGCACTGTTCAGAGATTTTCAGGTGAGTGCATTTTTGATCTGCTGTGAGCAAGTGCAGCACCCATCTTGCACAAAGCTTTTTCATATGCAATGCTTCATGCAAAATATATCCTACACGTTCTTTTAAAATACCTATAGCCTCAGTAATTTCATGCACTTGGACTCGCCGGTCATACAATACCATATTGTGCACTTGATCAATGATTTCTAGCGTCTAACACTTTTTGGACATCCTTCACGTGGGTTATCTTCAAGGCTGGTAGTGTCCCACATCTAAACTCGGCAGCCCATTTCTTAATTCTCGAAAATGAAGGAGAAGAGTGCGCATAAACTTTTATGAACTTTTAATGAATTTCTTTTGGCATTAAACCTTTTTTTTTTACAAAGAATTTTATAACAGCATGATACTCAATTTTATCCATTTCAATTGATACAGACAACACTTTTTCTTGTGACAGCTGTATAAAACAAACTGCTTGATAGAATGACTTGTAATTTTACATGGATGTTTATGACAGATGTAGCAACTTAGAAAAAAAAAAAATCTTGTCGATAGTGTTGCCATCTATGGTTGAGGCTGAGAACTTTTCAGATCACCCTTGTATGTTTCCATGCCAGTAAGGATTACTTCGGTGATATATTCAAAGCATAAGTTTAGGTTGGGAGACCAAAAACAGTAAATTCAACAAAGAGAATGGAGTACACGCTCTTGTTATTGTACAAAAGAGCCATCCACTGCCAATATCATCACATCACATCACATGCATATCCTATCCTATTAGGATAGTGGACTGGAGAAGGTCAATGTTTAAGAAAATAAAATCAAAGAGTTTAGAGTGGTTGGGGGGGCACTGGAAAAGTGACTGACAGCAAATGAATTTGACTCAGTGGAGCAGAAAGATTTTCAAAGTCAGGCATTAGATTGTATGCTTCTGACATGGTATTTCAGAACCAACATATGCACAGATGCTGCATTTGGTTCGAAAGGAGCCAAAAAGTATATAACTGGGAAAGCTGAGATGAGTAATGCTTGGGGGGGGGGGGTAGTTGAAATTTAGTTTTCTCTCATAAAAATAGGTGAGATTTTGGAGTTTTGGAGACTGGAAAGAAGCGAATACTACTGAGGGTGGAACTGGGACCATGTATTTTTGTGAAGTAGAGGGCTCTATGGGGATTTGTTGTTGCCTACATGAGTCATGCAGGTTTTTCTGGGCAGTGCTTATATATTGGTTTTCACAGTGGCTCAATAGCAGCACTTGATTTCTGCACTAACGTTCCTTTTTTTTAGTTAATTATCCAACTATATGATTCACCACTTTGGAGTTTTTCTTCTAGTTATTGCCATAGTTGATGACTCTGTTCCTGATAAGGAAGAAAGGTCAAGTCATGCCTGTATGTGCAATTGGGAAGAAGCATTTTTGAACTTGTTTGCTGCTACTTGATCAGATGTGCTTGTCAATGTATCATCTGAGGTCATATTTATAAGGTGTGGGAAGTTAACTCCATCTTTTATGAAGATGATTTGCAAGGTTGTCTACATGGTTCATTCAAGTTTCCTACCTATTTCCTATTGGTCTAAAGCAGTGGTGCCTAACAATTTTTTTGGGGATTGAAATCATGTTCTTCAGGTAACTTGATGTCATCCTTTAGTGCTTCACCAATTTCTGGGTGAAAGTTCAGAATGACAGATTTGAAACTCTCATTTTTGGTCTTGATTGAGTCATGAACCACTGATGCAATGAAGTCATGGAGTTTGATGGTATTATCAGTGAAGGATGCATTTACAGTGCAGCGATGATAATCAAGGAGTTCAAGGTTGGCTTCTAATGATTTAATTTTGCAAAAATATCTCATCAACAGCACTAATATATTACTCAGGGCTGTGGATGCATGTCCCAAAGTTCAGGAGTTTGGATGCTGAGTTGTCTATCCTTGCACAACAAGCATGCAACCAGTGACAACAGAAATTACATATAAGACTATAATTTTTAAATTTCATACACAAAAGAGTGTGTGAAATTTCTAGGAAGACCTGGAAACTCAGAGAGGAAAAGCTTAAAATTAATAGAATATTAAAGAAATCCATTTGGGCAATTATACAGAGAAAGATAAGCAGATCTTCTAACTAACTTAAAAGATCTGCAAAAGAAGATAAAAGGAATTATGTGGACAGTATGGCAGAAAATTACAAAAGACTGAGCATTAGGACACATTGGAAAACTGTATGAGGTGACAAGGAAATATGCTCTGAAAAAAAGAAAGTGTAAATGCTATAAGGGATAAAAATGTTTTGCTGCTAACTGAAGAGGATAATTCATATTTATGAATTTAGGGACACAAAACACATGTGTTGAAAAGATTATTTTACTGACTAATAATAAAATAATAACTTTACATTTCGACCCCTGTATTGAGGTCATCTTCAGAAGGATACATGTGTATAAGAACAAGCTACATGCGGTTGCACTCTATACAAGTAAATTACATCTATATTGTTAATTAATCTTTTTTCTTAGCCTGCTCTCTAGTGATAAAAAAAAATTTAAAAAAATAAATAAAATAAATAAATAAAATAAACAACAAATAAAATAAAAACTACAATAAACTCTGCTCAAGTCCTCACGTACTAGGATTCTTCTGGAATTATACAGTTTATATTACGATTATCTTCTGGATTTGTACAGTACAGGTTGCTATTGAATGTTCAGGAGGGGGAAAAAAAAAAAAAAAACTTCCCCAAGTCTTCTTGTATTGAAATTTATTTTCCTTCGTGGTTGCTATGAAGGTTGTAGATGGGTCCTCCACATTCTTGGAATTGTTAGACCATTTTTATTCAGCTTCGGATCATGTTTGAGCATTTGACATGTTTCCTTGAATTTCCGCTCGAACCAGGTTTTGGTGCAGTGTAGGGATGTGGTACCTTTCCAGCCAATTCTGTGGTATGTTTGGAGTGCATGGTCAGAAAGGCCGGTTTTTTCCAAAATGGAGGTATTTCATGTGACGTTTGTGTTAATCCTTTCTGATTGGGATGGTTTGCCCTGTTTCCCCTATGTATGGTATGTTACATGTGCAATCTATTTTGTAAACCCCTGGGTGGGCAAAGTGTGGCAGGGGATCCTTGGAAAAACTGAGTAGGTGTCTTAACTTATTTGGGGGTTTAAAGGTGGTTTTAATGTTGTATTTGCGAAGTTCTGTCTATTTTTTCAGAAATGCCTCTAACATAAGGAATGGCAATAGGATTCTTGAAATCTTTTTTGTTCTTATTGGTATCTTTATGGAGGATCTTGTGAATAGTTTTTTTTTACTGTATCCATTTTTGATAAATGTTCGGTTGATGATCTTGTATTCCTGGTTTAGACCCTGTTCATTAGAACAAATAGTTAGGGCTCTGACCTAGTTTTTGTGTTGGGTGGTGGTAAGAATTTTTGTGTATGTACTGGCCTGTATGTGTAGGTTTGCGGTAAACTGAGACGGAGAGACAGCCTGAAGGAAGACGTGTGACAAGTGTGTCCAGGAACGGAAGAGAGTTGTTTTTTTCAATTTCAATGGTGTTTGTGTTTGTTCAGTTCAGGTGGCTAAGGAATGTATCTAGTGCTTAGCGGCCGTGGGGCCAAATGGCGAAAATATCGTTGACGTATCTGAGCCAAATTTTGGGCTTTAGGCCAATTCTAGATCACAGACGACTCGGCCAAGCACCTATTACTCAAAAACAAAAAAAGAACAATTAATAACAAAGTTTCAAGCATTAAAACTACAGGAAAGCACAAGACAATTAAGACGCCATAACAGAAGGAGCAGCCAATCACCCACAAATGCAGTTAGGAGCAACCAACCACCATTGGACCACTGTCTGGTTATCAACCAATCGGATTACAACCTCACACAAGGTGAACTCTCGCCACTGGAGAAAGGTTTAAATTACGCCATTGCTCCGAGGTCAATAAATAAACTAGATATATCATATTGAGAGAGGTTTAAGATACTTCCCTGCCAATTTAGCTGACAAAATACAGATGGAAACTGCCTGTTTATTAAATTCAACCAAAAAATTAAGCGGCAACCTAAACAAAGCGAATAAACTGGCCCTCAAATCCCTAAAAAATAACCGTGACATTATTATCATAAAAGCAGATAAAGGGAACGCCACTGTTGTTTTAAATCGGACAACCTACATTGAAAAAATTAACCATTTGGTATCGGACCACAACACCTACCAAATGGTAAATAACAACCCCACGCAACATAACAAAAAGAAAACTACTGAACTACTTAAATCAGTTAACACGTGGCCGGAAGAAACAATTAAAAAATTAATACCGCAGTATGCCCGCACGCCCAGAATTTATGGCCTGCCAAAAGTACACAAAACAGACACGCCATTACGTCCAATTGTGGAAAGAACTGACAGTTCGAATTACTACTTAGCCAAAAAAATTAGCGGCCACACGCAAGGAATTGGTTGGTCATTCCCCTTCCTACATAAAAAATACACAACAATTCATAAACAAAATTAAAAATTTTGCACTCAACGACCAAGCACTATTAGTCAACTTTGACATAACTTCCCTTTTCACCAATGTCCCAATCAATGATACTATCCTACTCTTACAGAACATATTACCACACGACATCACGGCCCTCTTTTCCCACGTACTCCGCTCCGGATATTTCGTGTGGCAAAACAATTTTTACCTTCAAAAACAGGGTACAGCCATGGGCTCACTACTCTTCCCCCTAAATATCAAACTTTTATATGGAAGATTTTGAGCAATGAGCTCTAGAATCAGCCCAAAATTTGGTGCCAAAGCCCAAAATTTGGGTAAGATACGTCAAAGATATTTTCGCCGTTTGGCCCCCCATGGCTGCCAAGCACTAGATACATTCCTTAGACACCTGAACAAACAAACAACACAAACGCATCCAATTCACCATTGAAATTGAAAAAAACAACTCTCTTCCATTTCTAGACACACTTGTCACATGTCTTCCTTAAGGCTGTCTCCCCTTCTCAGTTTACTGCAAACCTACACACACAGGCCAGTACATACACAAAACTTCTTATCACCACCCAACACAAAAACTAGGGGTCATAAGCACCCTTAAACACAGAGCTCAAACCATTTGTTCAAATGAACAAGCACTTAACCATGAATATGAGACCAAATATACCTTTATAAAAAATGGATATAGTATAAAAACCATTCACAAGATCCTCCACAAAGATACCACTAATAACAAAAAAGATTTCAAGAATGCTATTGCTATACCATATGTTAGAGGCATTTCAGAAAAAACAGACAGAACACTACACAAATACAACATCAAAATCACCTTTAAACCCCCGACAAAATTAAGACACCTACTCAGTTCTTCCAAGGATCCCCTGCCACACTTAGCCCACCCAGGGGTTTACAAAATAGATTGTACATGTAACATACCATACATAGAGGAAACAGGGTGAACCATCCCAATCAGAAAGGATGAACACAAACGTCACATAAAATACCTCCATTTTGGAAAAACCGGCCTTTCTGATCACGCACTCTAAACATACCACAGAATTGACTGGAAAGGTACCAAGTCCCTACACCGCACCAAAACCTGGTTTGAGCGGAAATTCAAGGAACCATGTGAAATGCTCAAACATGATCCGAATCTGAATAAAAATGGTCTAACAATTCCAAGAATGTGGAGGACCCATCTACAACCTTCATAGCAACCACGAAAGAAAATAAATTTCAATACAAAAAGACTTGAAGTTTTTTTTTTTTTCCCCTCCTGAACATTTAATAGCAACCTGTACTGTACAAATCCAGAAGAATCCTAGTACGTGAGGACTTTAGCAGAGTTTATTGTAGTTTTTATTTTATTTGTTGTTTATTTTATTTATTTATTTATTTTTATCACTAGAGGGCAGGCTAAGAAAAAAGATTAGTTAACAATGTAGATGTAATTTACTTGGATAGAGTGCAACAGCATGTAGCTTGTTCTTATACACATGTATCCTTCTGAAGATGACCTCAATACAGGGGTCGAAATGTAAAGTTATTATTTTATTATTAATCAGTCAAATAATCTTTTCAACGCGTGTGTTTTGTGTCCCTAAATTCATAAACATGAATGTTGATCACCGTGTAACCTTAAAAGAAAGAGTGAAGAGGATAATGATTCCTAGAAGATGGAAAGAACGTTTTGATGAGATTTTAAATGTAAAAAACAATATACCTCACTGGATAAGAAGTTCAATAATGGAAGAACCTCCTATAAGCAAAAATTTATACATTACATGAAAGATGAAAAGTGAAATGGCATGAATCAATGATAATACAGCAATAAAAATGCTTCAGACAACTAAAATTACTCCTGATAAATTGCAAGTGATCGTTAACAATGTGCTGCAAAATGAAAAGATACGCTGGTTCCAAGGAGCAATGATAACTAAAATTCTAAAGAAAGGAGATTTCACTAGATATGAAAATTGGAAGGGAATGAGTCTATTGTCAGTACATGCAAAAAAACTTCGTAAAATATTGATAAACAGGATTAAAACTGCAATAGAAAAAATATTAAGGCATAAGCAAGTTGGTTTTAGAACACATAGGAGTAGTGTGCATCACACACCTTGAGGAACATCACTCAACAAAGCATAGAATTTAGAAGCTCATTATACCTGAATTTTATATATATTTTTTTAATTATTATCATCTAAAACCTCCAGGGAGTCAGAGACTCCTCGAGGGATGCTATAAATCACCCAAACCAGCTGTCATACCTTCCCTTAAATTCATTCCCACTAGATGCAAACTATTCTACTCACTCACTGCTCTCTGGGAGAAATACTTAACTCTTATTCCCTTTCTTGACTGAAAATAAATTTAACTTCCAAGAATGCCTCCCCCCCCATGTTTATTCCCACTTTCCATATAAATAAAAAATTTCATATAATATATCCTATAATACCCATCCAAAAGTTCATAGACTCTATCATATCATCCCCTCTTTCTTCTGTTACCCAGAGTCTGCAATCCACATACTCGCAATCTGTCCTCATAATATAAATTCCGTAATCCGGATATAATCTTTGCAACTCTTCTTTGCACCCTTTCCACAGCTTTTTTATCCACTTGGAACCCGGGAGACCAAATCTGCACACAATAATCCAGGTGTGGTCTTATTAAATCTTATAACGAGTCAAAATGAGTTCTTTATCCTTACATGTCAAGGTTTGCTTTAACATTGCAATTTTCCTCTGAGTTGTAGTTGCAAATTTTGTTATGTGACCTTTCAACTTCAAATTAATATCCACCAATATGCCAAGATCCCTTGCCTCTTCAGTTTCTTGTAGCATAACCCCCACTAATATAATATGCAAAGTGATGCAAAGATATGCCACTGGAACTCTAATCATGCAAAAGTACATAACTTTAAACTTACTAACATTAAACTGCAGCTGTTTTTGTTGGCCCAAATTTCCAGCCTATTCAAATCATTTTGTAAGTGCTGAATATCAGTGGCATCCCTGATTACCCTGCCTATCTTTGTATCACGACAAACAATTGCACGTCTGATATAGAATCTGCCTGATTCATTAATGTATAAATTGAACAATAATGGCCCAAGGACTGAACTCTGAGATATGCCACTGGTCATTTTAAATCTGGTAGATTCACACCCACTGTGTACCGTTTTTTGATATCTGTCAACCATCCCCTGATCCAAGTCAAGAATTAATATTCCAATCCCATATTCTCCAGATCATGCACAGTCTTTCATGTGGTATCCTATGAAATGCCTTAGAAAAATCCAATGTCATCATAGTGTATCTTCTTCTTCTTCTTCTGCAGCTTCTTCCACTAAGTGGGGTCACTGTTGATGATGAGTCTCCTCCACATCCTCCTATCTTGGGCTGTCACCACATCCAAGTTCTTCATCCTCAAAGTCCTCTTCTACCAGCTCCCTCCATCTCTTCTTTGGCCGCCCAAGCTTCCTCCTTCCTTGCACATTCATCTGCATGACTCTTCTTCCCACATATTCGTCCTCCCTCCTCATCACATGACCAAACCATCTCAACCATGCCTCCTGTATCTTCACTCCTAAGTTCGTAACTTTCACTGTTCCTTTCACACAGTCATTTCTCAGACAACCCTTTCTGGTCACACCACACATCCACCTAAGCATTCTCATTTCTGCTACTTCCATCCTGCTGATGTTATTTTTCCTCAGGGCCACAGTTTCTATAGCATACATCATAGCTGGCCTCACTACTATCCAATAGATTTTGCCTTTCAGATTGATCGGCACCCTCTTATCGCATAACATTCCAGCCATCTCCCTTCAGTTCCTCCAACCCGCTTGTATCCTGCATCCCACTTCCTTCTCAGCTCCTACATCTTCTTCCACTGTTGAACCTAAGTATTTAAAGTCCCTCACCTTCCTGATGACATTTCCTTCCAGATCTGTCTCCTGGCCGCCACCGACTGTGCAACACATATACTCTGTCTTACTTCTGCTCAGTCTCATACCTCTCTCTTCAGTACTTTTCTCCATCTTTCCAATTTAGTTCCCGCTTCTTCTCTAGAATTTGCACACAGCAAGATGTCACCTGCATACAACATTGTCCAAGTCGCATCTTCTCTCACCTCCTATATATATAATATATATAGTATATCCATTCCCTTTATCTAACACGTCCATAACATTGTTATAAAATACAAGCAAACCTAAAACATTACCTTCCTTTAGTAAACCTATTCTGTTCCTTGCAGAATACCACATGTTTGTCTACCCATTTTTCTGTATGTGAGTTCTTCGTTCCTTCTTTAAAATCTTCATTACCACACCAGAGATACTAATAGGTCAGTAGTTTTTGCATCATCCCTTGTACAATGGAACTATCATACATTCCTTCCATTCCTGAACTGAGACTCAAGTTATACAAACATGTGAAAGGCCTAGCCAATTCAGCTGAACATTCCTTCAGCAAAAAGGCTGATATTCCATCTGTCCCTACAGACAAATTCTTATCCAGGTTATGCAACAGCTCTTCAATGTCATTTTCATGAACCTCTAACTCTTCATCCGATGTAGCAGTAGCACTGTGCACCATGTTACATACACCTGGTTGATATATCTTAGCAGAGTTGACCACTCATTAACTGAACAATCTCATTAGCTTCTGACACTCAAGTGCCATCTGCATTCAATAGTTATTCTTTCACATTCAGTCTTTCTTTTGCTTGCAGCATAACGATAAAATTCTTTTGGATTGCCTTTAGCTTGCATGGTTAATTTCTTTTCATACTCCAATTTTGCTTTCTGCACAATACTTGCTACTTGTCTGGCCTGAGCCTTATATTTAATAACTCCTCTTACTCTCATGATATTCTTTCCACACTTGTGGATCTATTGCTTAATAAGATTGCATTTCCATTTCACTCCTAACCTATTTATTCTTCAAACACTAGGGATACATTCAGATACCATTTAAGCACTTTTTTAAAGATTTCCATGCATTGCTGTCATTTTTTTTTTCCATTCAGTAACTGATACCATGGGACCAAAGATAGTATTCTTCTAAGTCGATCATAATTTCCAGCTTTGTAATTCAGCATGTAGCCTGATTTAATTGGAGCTTCAAGTAGATACTTCCCAAGAAAGAACAGCATGATCACTGTTACCAATTGGTGGTAAAAATAGCCATATTCTTGACAGCGACCCATTCTGATACTATGAGCAAATCCAACATGAGTTCCTTCTTTGAGAAAGTTGTCTTGCACCAATTCAATAAATTCCTCTTCTTTCTTATCATGAGATTTCTCTTCCACCTAATCAATGTTTGGAAAATTAAAGTCACCCATAATGATCACTCATTTGGTACCCAATAAGGCTAAATTGCCGATACATTTCTTTGTCCCTTGCAACTGAGTTGCCAGGTCTGTAGCAACACCCTGTCATATATTTCATTCTGTTAACCTGTACTTCACACCAGATAGACTCAAACTCACCGCTACATGGGACATTGTTACCATCACTGTTTTCTTGCATTTTTACCATAACTGGACTTAAGTCATATGATATCATTAGTAGTAATCCTCCTCCTCTCCTATCATTCCTAAAAAAAGGATACCCATTGCACTCGATCATAGTTACCATATCTGCTTCTGATAGCCAGGTTTCACTAATGCCAACAATCTTAGACCATAATTGCTGTTTTATTGCAATATTCAATAAAACAGCGAACACAACTCTTTGTTTCTGATGCTCATGGCATTTGTGTATAGACATAATAAATTACCACCTAGCCTGTTCTTATAACTATATGGTCCCACATGGTCGAACAGAAGGTTCTACAAGGTAGAAGCAGAAGAATTTTTTGAGGCTTTAGAGAACGCAAATAACACAATGAAAAAAGAAAAGTTGGTCTTGTTGGGGATCTAAATAGTAGAGTAAGAAATGATTGTCAGACATACAGAAATATTTTGAGAAAATTTGGAGAAAAGTGCAAAGCTAATAATAATGCCAAATACCTGTTGGATTTCTGCTCAGAACATCGACTGGTTATTACTAACACAATGTTCCAACATAAAAATTCATGCATAAATTCACATGGAGAGAAGAGACAAGGAATAAGAAAAGTCTCATTGACTATGTTGTTGTTGATAGTGATTTTCTCAGTGGTGCAGGACACTAGAGTGTACAGAGGATTTGAAATTGGAAGTAATAACCATTTAGTCTTGAGCAGGATAAAAGTGAATTTCATATTGAAAAGAAAAACAGGTAAGAAAGTTTTAAAGTGAATAAAAATTGAGCAGTTCTCTAATGTGAATTGCAGACTAAAATACACAAATATTATTCAAGAAAAAATGAAAGAATTTGAGAAGAGGAACCAAACCTTGGAGATTCAGTGGAAAGCCTTGAAGAAAACATTGATTGATTCAGCCAGAGAGGACATGTGGTACAGTTGTCTGCAAGGATAGAAAAATCAGAACTCCATGGTGGACACAGGAAGTTAAAAAGGCGATAAAGGAAAAGAAGAAAGCATATCAAAAGCTCCTGGCAAATAAGTTAGCTTGTGCTCTTAGAGAATACATATACAAATGTGAAAGCTAAACACTGTAAAACTAGCTAAACAAAAGTCATGGGAAGACTTTGGCAAGAACATAGAAGATAAATTTCAGGCAAAATGGCAAAATATTCTGTAGGTTGCTGAAAAGCTCAGAAATGGAGGAAAGAGTGATGTAAAAGGAATTAGAGATTATTATTATTATTTGACACCTCCAGTGAGTCCAAAGACTCATTGAGGGAGGGCACCTACTCTACAGCTCTGTCTCCACCACTCAATCCTCCAACTGACCACAACTACACCAACACCATCTACCACCGATCACCACCACCACTAGAGATGATAAAAGTGACATAAAAACTGGAGAGAAAAAAAAAGATATCCTTGATGTGTGGAGTAATTACTTCAAAAAATTGCTAAATGAAACAAGCAGTGACAACACAGTGGTAAAAAATACTCAACAGCTATGCAATCAGGAATACATATCTATACATGAAGGGGTGCAATTCTAGCTTGCCTCCTCATGGTGCACTCTGGGTCATGTAAAGAGCTAGAGTGACTGGCAGCCAGACCATTGTGCAATCTCCTGATCATACCTACACATGGAAACTCAAAACTTTCACAACAGTTCTTCTTTGAACCAGCTGATAAGGAATATTGGACATAATATCCGTATCTTCCAGTTAAATGTTGAGGGTATTAGTGCATCAAAATGTCAATGTCTTTCTAAACTTCTATGAGAAAAAAACGTCGATCTACTTCTCATTCAAGAATCACATATCGAAACTGAAGATCAAGTTAAATCTAGAGCAATAATCCCTGGCTACGACATTCTCGGGATAACTTACAGTCGTAGCTACAGCAACATAACTTATGTCCAAAATTTTACTGAGAATGCTGTGCTGATATCTTCTTCGACTGATGACGAAATCCATAAGATCACTGTTAAAATAGCAGACATTATGATTTTGAATGCATATAAACCACCTGCAACTGTTTGGCCAAATGATGTTCTACAGACATACTCCCACCCAACGGTGTACTCTTGGGACTTCAACAGTCATCATATTTCTTGGAAATATGATCAGAATGATCAAAACGGGGAAATATTAGCTGAATGGACAGATCAACACTGTCTTCACTTGGTTTTTGATGCCAAAGAAAAAGGGCACCTTTAAATCAAGAGCCTGGAATAAGGAATATAACCCAGATTTGACATTTGTCTCCACTGATAGTGAAAATCAGCCTCTACAGACTTTCAGAGTTTTTATTCTTGAGGTTTTTCCAAATAGCCTCCACCGTCCCATCTTTATGGAATTAGGAGCCCAAATTCCAGTGATAACATCATTTCCTAGACCAAGATGGAATTTCCAAAAAGTCGACTGGGAAACTTCACTGCGGATCTAGAAGCACGCCTTAGAAGAATTCCCCCAACTTACAAAAACTATACACGGTTCACTGGAGTAGTTAGAGCGGTGACAAAAATACACATTCCTCGAGGTTACCGAAAAGAATACGAGCCTGGATGGACCAATGAAAGCGAATCCCTGCATCAGGAATTCCTTGAAAGTAAGGATCCTGAGATAGGAGAAGAACTGCTCCATAGTCTCAACTTTGCTCGTAGGGCAAAGTGGATCTCTAGTAGAAAAGCCTGGTCGCTACTTAAAAAGCTTGGTTCAAGCCCCTCTGTACCAAACAAATCTCCTCTTGTCGATCCGAATCAGATAGCTCTCATATTGTTTCGCTTTCTAGAGCTCCGATAGATAAAGAACATACTAAAGAGGTAAAATGCAAACTAAAGGCTATGAAGTCTGTAACTCAAAAGAATCAACAATTTTCTCTTTGCCTTTTTCCCGTGAGGAAATATCCTCGGCACTTCAAAATATCAAAATGGGGAAAGCTCCTGGATTTGACAATGTTCATAATGAATTCCTGACACACTGTGGACCTTATGCAAGATCATGGCTAGCTAAGTTCTTTAACGATATACTTGAAAGTGGCTGCGTTCTTAAAGAATTTAAAAGGACAAAAATCATTGCTGTTTTAAAACCAGGTAAGCCAACTGAAAACTATCACCCCACAGCCCTTTTAAGTGAAACCTACAAATTGTTGGAGAGACTAATATTGAACAGGATCAGTGATAAAATTTTGGAACGTGTTCCAACAGAACAAGCAGGGTTCAGAAGAGATTGCAGCTGCACAGATCAAGTTCTCAGCTTAACAACCTACATTGAAGCAGGATTTCAAAGATGCCTGAAGACTACTGCAGTCTTTATTGACTTAACTGCAGCTTAATGATACTATTTGGAGGGAGGGACTCATATATAAATTTCTTAAGGTCATCCCATGTAAAATATTGGGTCATCTCCTAAACAACTCACTGTGTGATTGATATTTCAGGGTAGTCACCGGAGGAAGCATCAGTAAACAGAGAGTGCTTAAGAATGGATTACCTCAGGGCTCAGTGCTCGCACCACTGCTTTTTAGCCTTTACATCACAGATATTCCTGAAACAGCCAGCAGGAAGTTTGCTTGTGCAGACGATCTAGCTTTGGCGATCAGCGACAAATCTATCAAAAGAACTGAAGAAATATTGACAAATGATCTGTTGGCTTTATGGCAGTTCTATAAAAAATGGAGATTAACACCAAATTCTGATAAAACCGAATGTTCTTGCTTTCACCTGAACAATAGTCTTGTAAATCAAAAACCAGATATATATGCTGATGGAACATTAATTTCGTTTAATCCGACACCTAAATATCTGGGAATAACTCTGGATAGAACTCTGACATATAAATAGCACATGATTAATATCACTGCTAAAGTTCGCACCAGAAATAACCATATAGTACCACAAAGTTCAGAAGCTTTGTGGTACTATATGGGGCTCAAGTGCCACAACTCTGCGATGCACTGCAACGGGTCTAATTTACAGTGCAGCAGAGTATGGTGCTCCTGTCTGGCTCAATAGTTACCATGTCAATAAACTAGATACTCAACTTAACTCTACTCTGCATTTAATAACAGGTTGCATTAGGAGTATACCATTGTAAGGGTAAACTCCTAATGTATAGTGGGGAGCAATATGGCTCAAAGTGGGGAGCCATATTGCTCCTCTGGAACTGCGATGCCAGGAAGCCTTGCTTCATGAATATAAAAGAATTTTAAATAACCAAAATCACCTAATACATGAATTTATTCTAGATGCTTTATCCAATAGACTAAAATCCAGAAGACCTGCCATAAAAACTGCCTGTAACCTTCTTAGCCAGAATGACAGTAGTGAGTAGGTGGGATGTACTGTGGTCCCAAGCAGTATCACCTGAAGTTCGCAATCACATAAACATCTTCTAAAAACCATCTGGATTTGACCTGCCCAGGAATATATGGACAATGGCTAACAGGATTCATACAGGCCATGGTGTATGTGAAGACTTACTTTCAAAGTGACGTAAGATACCAAATCCCCACTGTCCCTGTGGAGCCGAGACCCAAACCATTTACCATATAGTACAGGAATACGAGCTGACAGAATATCCAGGTGACTTTAAGGACATCTTTGACCTATTCCCCAGAGGCAATCAACTGGATCAAAAACCTAAATGTTAAAATATGTTTCTGTATCATATTTGTATCTGTCTGATGCTTGTGATAAAGTTCGTATTTGTATTTGCCTGAATGTAGACTTTTTTTTAATCATATATGTGTATCTTATCTATACTCATGTGTATCATATCTTATTGTCTTTTAACCATGTGTACAAGCCATACGATAAATAAATAAATAAATCTATATGTGAAACAGAAAAAGTCATCAAAAGCCTGAAATGCAGAAAGTAGCAAAAGTAGATGATATTCGATAAGAAATGCCCAAGTATGGAGGTATAAAAGTCTTGCAAGAGTAGATGATATTTGACCAGAAATACTCAAGTATGTAGGTAAAAAAGTCTTGCAAGTGTCTACACTGCACAGTTCAGAAGACCTGGACAGAGGGATGAATTCCTGATGATTGGAGTAGAGCTCTCATAGGACCCATTTATGAAAAGGGAAATAATACTGAATGTGAGAATTACAGAGGCATTTCATTACTGAGTGTTCCTGGTAAGATATATGCAAGTATACTTTAGAAACGGTTGAGAAGGATTGTGGAAGAGAAGCATGGTGAAGAACAAGCTGGATTCAGGCCAAATAGAGGCTGTCAGGATCAGATTTTCACTTACAACAAATAGTAGAAAAATCATGGGAATATAACAAAAATCTGTATTTAAGCTTTGAAGACCTGCAAAAAGGCATATGACAAGGTGACAAAAGAAAAGCTATTCAAAACGCTACAGTTATATGGTGTCAAAGGGACATTATATAAAGCAATCATTCATCTTTATTTGAGTTGTAAGTCAGCAGTTACAATTGAAGGATGTACAGGAAGATGATTTGGTATAAAATCTGGAGTCAGACAAGGATGCAGATTATCCCTCTGTTATTCATTATATGGATCACATTATGAAAAAAAGTGGTATTAAACCTGACATCAAAATTGGGGATGTTAATCTCAGCTCTTTACTTGATGCAGATGTTTTACTATTAAAAGTAGAAGTCTGGAAGTCTGCAAGCTTCCCTCACTAAATTGAATAACTATTGTAATAAATCTGGTATGAAAATCAGCAATAACAAGACAAAGACAATGAAAATATGTAGAAACATTGAAAATATCAACTGCACTGTAGAGAACCTGTAGAACAAGAAAAACATTTCAGCTACTTTGGTGCAATTTTTAGTGAGGACGGTAAATTAAATATGGAAATAAACAACAGAATCAACAAAGTCAGTATGGTAGGAAATCAAATGAATAACTTTATATAGAATAAGATAAGAGAGAAATTAGTCGAAACACTAAATTAGCTGTATACAAGACAGTGTTCAAACCCAATTTGCTATCATCGCCCTCCTTTTTAACTGAGTACTACCATATCTGGGTAGCAATCCTACAATTTTTACTCTCTCACATTTCTTTCTCGCTTCTTCCAACAGACCTTTCATATATTCTCTCATATGATATTTGTCACTATTTAAATTATGATTACCTATCATAACTACCATCTCTTTTCTTT
Organism: Typopeltis vanoorti; assembly: GCF_054136105.1. Classification (NCBI taxonomy): domain Eukaryota; kingdom Metazoa; phylum Arthropoda; class Arachnida; order Uropygi; family Thelyphonidae; genus Typopeltis; species Typopeltis vanoorti. Next base: position 32,973,035 of record NC_143555.1, read on the forward strand.
TTTTGGTTTTCAGTTATATTTGTCATATTTTTAATTTTTGCCCCAGGGAACCCGGAAGTGGTGACTCTCTCGGCAAGCACAAATTTTAAGATTGAGTCACCATATCATATCACCTCTTTTTTCTTAGATTTTAACTGACTTACCTTGTTGTTATTAATATTATAATTGCTTAGTTCAGTACTTTCCTGCCTGTTCTTGTTCTGATCCTTTTTCATATCCTGTGTAAGTTTAGTCAAACATTTTTTTACCTTTTCCAATTCTCTGGTCGATTTTCTAATAATGTCTTTTAATCAAGATATTTTTAATGTCAACTTATCCTCAGATAAATTATCATCATCACAGCAGCAGTGCTTTTGTTTATCAGGACAAACGCTCTCCTCAGTAGTAACAACTTGAGCGTTAGACACCACCTTCTTGTGACAAGTTTTCAGCGCCATTTTTAAGAGTAGTAAAAACTAATAATATTTCTGCAATTATGTTATAAAATGCTGTAGTACAATAATTACACTAAAAAACTACAATAATATACTAAAAATACACAATTAAATCTAAGAAAACACTAATAAATTAACAAAAATAACAGATCTCTCAGGAGCTATCTAACAGCATGTCTTTCACCAGCAATTAAAAATATTGACAGAGTAACGTTATGGATAATTATCAGAGTTTAGAATTCCTGACAAATATGTGAGAATAATAAAAAGAAATATATAAAGGAAGTAAAAGTTGGGTTATTGCTCAGCAAACATCAGAATGGTTTGCAATAAGGACGGGTGTGAAATAGAGTTCCATGTCTGGAATTCTATTTAACAGTCATTAATTGGATGATGAGAAAAGTTATAGGTATAATCAAAATACACTGATACACATATAAGCAAAACTAGAAGCATGGTATAAAATAGCTGAAAAGGTTGAGCTTAAAATAAATATGAATGAAACAAAAGTACTTAGAAAAATGCACGTTAGCACAAGGATAATGTTTATTTTGCCAAATATTTCGGTCTGAATATTACAGACCATCTTCAGTGGCTACATAGGAATAGTTTTACAAATCAAAGTGGAATACAAACAATTGATCATTCATACATAGAACACGCCGTGTGATGTCATATCGCTAAGTATTAGAAGAGTAAACATTTAAAAAAAAAAAACATAATTAAAGATATTAATTCAGAAATTCATATAATGATCTTAAATATATACTTTCTTTTAAGGTTACACGGTGATCAGCACTCATATTTGTAAATTTAGGGACACAAAAACACACATGTTGAACAGATTATTTTATTAATTACTAATAAAATAAAACTTGACGTTTCGACCTCTATATCGAGGTCATCATCGGAAGAATACAACTGTATAAGGAACCAAGCTACATGTTCATGCCCTGTATACTGGTAAACTAAATCTACGTAGTTAATAAATCCTTTTTCCTAGCCTGATCTCTAGTGATAAAAAAATAAAATAAAATAAAAAATAAAATAAATAAATAAATAAAATAAAATTAATTAAAAAAAATAAAATAAATTTATTAAAAAAAAAATATATATATATATATTATTAATAAATATATACAACTGTAATAAACTGCTAAAGTCCTCATGTATTAATATTCTTCTGGATAGTTCTGATTGTTATAAAATGATTTCTTTCAGTTCCTGTTTGTTCCAAACACTTCACCAGGTTGTCTTCTTGTAGTGGGATTTTTCTAAGGCTAGTTTAGGTTGTTATACAGGATGTAGATGGATCCTCCACATTCTTGAAATGGTTAGGCCATCATTTTTGTTGAGATTTGGGTTGTGTTTAAGCATTTCACGTGACTCTTTAAATTTTCTCTCAAACCAGGTTTTGGTGCGGTGTAGGGACTTGGTATTTTTCCAGTCAATTCTGTGGTATGTTTGGAGCGTGTGGTCAGAAAGGCCGGTTTTACCAAAATGCAGGTATTTAATGTGTCGTTTGTGTTCATCTTGTCTGATTGGGATAGTTTGCCCTGTTTCCCCTATGTATGGTATGTTACATGTGCATTGTATTTTATATACCCCTGGGTGTGCTAGGTGTGGAAGAGGATCTTTAGAAGAACTGAGTAGGTGTCTTAACTTATTTGGGGGTTTAAAGGTGGTTTTAATGTTGTATTTGCGAAGTGTTCTGTCTATTTTTTCAGAAATGCCTCTAACATAAGGAATGGCAATAGCATTCTTGAAATCTTTTTTGTTCTTACTAGTATCTTTATGGAGGATCTTGTAAATAGTTTTTTTACTGTATCCATTTTTGATAAATGTTTGGTTGATGATCTTGTATTCCTGGTTTAGAGCCTGTTCACTAGAACAAATAGTTAGGGCTCTGTGTTTAAGGGTGCTTATGACACCTAGTTTTTATGTTGGGTGGTGGTAAGAATTTTTGTGTATGTATTGGCCTGTGTGTGTGTAGGTTTGCGGTAAACTGAGAAGGAGAGACAACCAGAGGCTGTCTCTCCTTCTCAGTTTCTCAGGAACATTCAACAGCAACTGAAAGAAATCATTTTATAACAATCAGAACTATCCAGAAGAATATTCATATATGAGGACTTTAGCAGTTTATTGCAGTTGTATATATATATATATATATATATATATATATATATATATTTCAGAATTCATTTTTACTCGGTTGGAATATTATGAAAAACCTTTAATGACTAATACCGAGAGATAAAAAGATGACAAGATATATTTAAAAAGATACTACTAGTTTACTAGTTTCGTTGAATAGATCAACATCCTCAGGTATCACAATCAAAGAAGTATATAAAAAATTACAGAGACTTAAAATTGTAATAACAAAACAAGTATAAAAAAAAGACAGTAGCGTGTTTGAAAAACAAATGCGAGTATGAGTTTCAAACAAATGTATACTACACGCTGTCGCGAGTGCGCCAGTACTGAACAGAAGCAACGTGTGCGTCAGAGAGATTGTAACTCAGGCTGTTGTTGATATGAGAGGAATCTAGAGAAATTTCCCTGGATTCAACAATCTTTCTTTCGAGTTCATCATAGCACACATGGATGTTAGACGTTTCAGTCCAGTTTACAATGTGTTGGCGGCCTTCGTCTGAGTTAGCTGAAAAGAGAACTTGGCTAGAGAGAGCGCTAGCTCTAGTCCTGTTACAGGAGATATCTCTACGGTGTTCATCCAAACGTAGAAGGATGGATTTAGCAGTCTGCCCATAGTATGGCTTTCCACAATCACACAAAATCTTGTACACTCCTGGAAACTGAGTAGGAAGATGTTTCTGTTTATGTTTGCTAAGTAATCAACGAAGTTTTGGAAGCATAGTGAAGCAAGTTTTGAAGTTAAATTTCTTGAGAATCTTGGCCAGTTTTGGTGAAAGAGAGCTGATGTAAGGCAAGGAGATGAAGGCTCTTGGGGAAGAGGGATCTTCAGAAGTAGTTGAGTGTCTTGGGGAAAGAAATTTGTCAATTTTCTTTGGAGAGAAACCATTGTTAATAAAAGTTTTTTTAAGAAAAAGGAGTTCATTTTTAATTTCTGTTTCTTCTGTAAGTAATGATTTGGCTCGGTGAGCTAAAGTGGAAATAATACCACATTTTTGTGGCGGATAGTGATGGGAGGAAGCATGAAGGTATCTATCAGTATGAGTAGACTTTCTAAAAATTGAGATTTTAACTATCTGCCACAAAAATGTGGTATTATGTGGTATTATAACTAAGACCTAATTTGTTGTCACTGAGATGTTCACTAATTTCTTCCAGCCTATGCAAATCTTGTAGATACTATGATATTTTTGGAATGGAGTACTGTCTTTTGGGATCATAATGTCTCTGAAGTTTGCATTAGCTTAAGGCAGGTGACATTTTAATTTTTTAATACAGGAAGTATATGTTAGGAAGTCCCACTGATGTATGGTAAAGCACTTCTCATATCCATGTGTTAAGGCTTAAGTGTTAGGAGGACATCATGTTGGAGGTTTAATGAACTACTACTGTGTTAAGAATAATTACTTTCATTTCCAGACATTTCAATCTTTATATTAAGATCATCATCTGGAATACACACACATACAGGATGTCCCATAATTCTTAGTGCAGTTTTGATGCAGTGCGAGTTGCAATAAATATCATTTGAAAGTATAAATATTAGAATTTTTGATGCACGAATATTATTTCACTACATTTTTCTTCTTTTTTTTTTTTTTAGATGGGTGTGATTGAAGAAGGATGTTGAAGAAAAAGTCAATTGTGTGCTTGCTGAACTCAAGTCCATAAAGCAGTAAGAAGAAAATTCTCTGCCCATTATGACAAGGAAGCTCCCCACAGAAATTAAATTAGTAACTGGATGAAAAAATTCCAAGAAACTGGATCAATTCATGACAAACCCAGATCAGGGAGGCATTCATCAAGGGAAGCAAATGTGGTCGAAGTTGAAAGGGCATTTGATAAGAGTCCCAAAAATCAGTGCGACGTGCTGCTGCTGCTGAGTTAAATGTACCAAAAAAATCACAGTACACAGAATTCTAACCAGACAACTCCATAAACATGCTTACAAAATTACAACTGTTCAAATGCTACAAGAAGAGGATTATCATGCCAGGTTGGATTTCTGTCAACTGGAAAATGGACAAATGGAAAATGACACAGATGTTATTGACATGTTGACTTTACTCACCAAAATTTACTGTGTGGTGCATGGTTAGGAGGTGGAGCATTATTGGGCCATTATTTTTCGATGAGCCCACTGTCAAGGGTGAATCTTATTTAGCAATGCTTCAGAATTTTTTTTATTCCCGAATTAAAGATATTAATCTTGGCTGAATCAATCAATGTTTTCTTCAGGGCTTTCCACTGAATCTTCAAGGTTTGGTTCCCATTCTCAAACTCCTTTTTTCTTGAGTAATGTCATTATATCTTAATTATGACGAACTTTGTATTACTGATAGCCATTTTACTGCTTGCAATTGCAATGCTCGCAAATTTAGCTTAAGAAATATCGAAAAAGAAACTCAGAATCCTCAATTTAAATATTCCTGTTAGTTAGATTTGGGAATGTCGATCTATATGTTCATAGCTATGGTAGTTAGTTTGGATCCGAGTTAACTTGATGTCGATATGGTCTTTCTCATTTCATGTCTTGATGTGTACAGCACTCAATAGCATTTTCCAACAGGATGGGGGCACCCTGTCACTATGCAACATAGGTACGAAAGTTTCTGGATGACACTTTCACAGACAGGTGGATCGGCAGAGAAGGAGGTGCTCTTGCATGGCCACGTTGCTCACCTGACCTCACTCCGTTAGACTTTTTCTTATGGGGTCACATCAAAACTCAACTTTTCTAGAGTTGCAATACTCAACTTTTCTAATCTGCTCATTATATATTTCATAATTACTTTCATCTTTTTCAAGATATTTATTTCACATTATCATTTTCTCATAGATCTCTTCCTTAACACTGGCTGCATATCCATCTCATTCACACCCTATTTATATGTCTAGCTCTAGGAACATATTCAGATACTGCATCATTTATGTATCTTTTAACTGCTTCAGTAAATCATGGGATTGAACATTGAATTCCATTGCAATTACATGGGAGTGAACAGCAATTCCATTGCAATTACACAATCTAGTGATGACAATGCACATTAACAATGAGCATTTTTTTAAACCCTCCAAGAGAGGTTAGTCAACCTATAGTACACTAGTACATTGGATGGGCAAGGAGGAACTTGTTCACATTTTTCTTGAAGTGCTGTGAATTGTATTCCCTGGATAAAACATAAGATGGCAGACTGTTCCAGAAGGTAGCAGTGGAGAGGATGAACAAAGAGGAGGAGAAATTCACTCCTGTGGGTTTGGAGATGCACTGTGTGAGTGTGTTGCAGCACATGTTTGAATGGATTTGACAGAGCGTGGGAGTATTATGGATGCTAATTCTGATGGACAGTGGCTGTAGAAGTATAAGTAGAAGATGCAAGCAGCAGAAATTAATCACCTGTGTGACAGTGAGTGAAGTGTATTAGTGAGTGAAGGGTTATTAATAATATTAATTATTAAATTTAATTCAGCTGATTATGGATCAAACTATATGATAGTATGATCCATAATCAGCTGAATGAAATGCAAGAATACAAGTCTGACTTACCTATGAGGCATACCCATTACAATGCTCTCAATACCCAACTCACTGGAACGATCAATGATTGTTTTCATTGCTGGAATTAGCACTTCACACCCTTCAAGGCCAAATCTTTTTTCAGAAGACCACTTTTTAGCAAGGAACTCCTCAAACCTCGAAATACATAAAGAAATTTTAGAAAATATCTTTAATATTAAACTTGAAATATAACAATTTAATTTACATATTATTAAAACACTTAAGTATACAAATCACTAACTAACGGAGTGCTTATGGAGCAAAGCTATATAACTGAGAGGAGGAGACCTCCACAAAACCTTCAAAGGAATGTGGAGAACTGACCAGGGCTTCTGACCTAATGTCCAATCCTCACCATCTCATGGTGCACCCCGTTAGGTATCTACCTAAATACCGAACAGACGAGGATGGTTTGGCAATTTGGGATTTAGCCAACCGAATTGTATTCTTATTGGCTTAAACCAAAATTTCAATTGATGGTACATGACAGAATTTCATGTCGGCTGGGACGTCGCCCGGTTAAACAAGGCCCCCGTTGTTTTCGCGAGGGAACCAGGGCAAACAGCGAAAAGTCAACTACTGGAACAAATCGTAAAACTTACCCCAACTCAACATTACCTGAGTTCAAGATCGGTACTATCAATATAAGAAGCCTGAATGGCAAAAAAATGGAGCTAGCTGATGAATTGGATAAGTACCAGATCGACATAATAAGGGTGACTGAAACAAAAAAGACAAAAACTAGTGAGATCTTTCTGAGCAATAAATACAAAATGTTATATTCAGGCAATGACAATCAAGGAAAAGAAGGAGTAGCCATAGTATTCAACACTAAATACGAAGCTAATCTTCTTGAATGGCAGGCAGTCTCAAGTAGAGTGATGTGGACAAATATCAGAATGAGGAATTGGACAATGAGACTTATTTGTGCCTATGGTCCCACAGAAGGTTCTACTAAGGTAGAAGTGGAGGAATTTTTTGAGGTTTCATAGAAAACATTTTTCATTGACACAATGAAAAATGGAAAGTTGGTCCTTGTTGGGGATCTAAATAGCAGAGTAGGAAATGATTGTGAGACATACAAAAATATTTTGGCAAAATTTGGAGAAAAGATAAAAGCTAATAATAATGGCAAATATCTGTTGGATTTCTGCTCAGGAAATGGACTGGTTATTACTAACACCATGTTCCAACATAAAAATGCGCACAAATTCACATGGAGAGAAGAGGCAAGGAATAAGAAAAGTCTCATTGATTATGTTATTGTTGATAGTGATGTTTTCCCACTGGTGCAGGACACCAGAGTGTACAGAGGATTTGAAATTGGAAGTGATCACCATTTAGTCTTGAGCAGAATAAAATTGAATTTCATATTGAAAATAATAATATGTAAGAAAGTTTTAAAGGGAATAAAAGTTGAGCAGCTCTCAGATGTGAACTATAATCTAAAATATACAAAGATTATTGAAGAAAAAATGAAAGAGTTTGAGAACAGGAACCAAACCTTGGAGATTCAGCGAAAATGATTTTATTTCCCTTTTTATATATGGGTACTATGAGAGCTCTACTCCAATCATCGGGAATTCATCCCTCTGTCCAGACTTTCTGAACTATGCAGCACAGACACTGTATGACTCTTATACCACCATACTTCAGCATTTCTGGTCGAATATCATCTACTCCTGCTGCCTTTCCACATTTCAAGCCTTTGATGGCTTTTTCTACTTCAAATATGGATATGTATTCCTGACTGCATGCCTGGTCAGTGTTTTTTACCACTGTGTTGTCATCACTGCTTCTTTCATTTAGCAGTTCAAAGTAATTACTCCATACTTCAAGGATATCTTTTTCTCCCATTTTCATGTCACCTTTATCATCTCTTACTCCTTTTACAGCACTCTTTCCTCCATTCCTAAGCTTCTTCAACAACCTATAGAATATTTTGCCACCTTCTTGATATTTATTTTCTATATTCTTGCCAAAGCCCTCCCATGACTTTTGTTTAGCTAGTTTTACACAGTGTGTTTAGCTTTCTTACATTTGTCTCTGTATTTTCTAAGAGCACAAGCTGACTTATTTGACAGGAACTTTTGATATGCCTTCTTCTTTTCCTTCACTGCCTCTTTAACTTCCTGTGTCCACCAGGGAGTTCTGATTTTTTTATCCTTGCAGACAACCTCACCACATGCCTCTCTGGCTGAATCAATCATTTTCGCTGAATCTCCAAGGTATGGTTGCTGTTCTCAAACTCTTTCATTTTTTCTTCAATAATCTTTGTGTATTTTAGTCTACAATTCACATCTGAGAGCTTCTCAACTTTTATTTGCTTTAAAACTTTCTTACATGTTATTCTTTTCAATATGAAATTCAATTTTATCCTGCTCAAGACTAAATAGTGATCACTTCCAATTTCAAATCCTCTGTACACTCTGGTGTCCTGCACCAGGGAGAAAACATCACTATCAACAATAACATAGTCAATGAGACTTTTCTTATTCCTTGCCTCTTCTCTCCATGTGAATTTGTGCACATTTTTATGTTGGAACATGGTGTTAGTAATAACCAGTCCATGTCCTGAGCAGAAATCCAACAGATATTTGCCATTATTATTAGTTTTGCTCTTTTCTCCAAATTTTGCCAAAATATTTTTGTATGTCTGACAATCATTTCCTACTCTGCTATTTAGATCCCCAACAAGGACCAATTTTTCCTTTTTCATTGTGTCACTTGCTTTTTCTAAAGCCTCAAAAAATTCCTTCACTTCTACATTAGTAGAACCTGCTGTTGGACCATAGGCACAAATAAGTCTCATTGTCCAGTTCCCCATTCTAATGTTCGCCCACATTACTCTACTTGAGACTGACTGCCATTCAAGAAGATTAGCCTCGTATTTTGTGTTGAATAATATGGCTACTCCTTCTTTTCTTTGATTGTCATTGCCTGAATATAACATTTTGTATTTATTGCTCAGAAAGATATCCCCAGTTTTTGTCTTTTTTGTTTCAGTCACCCTTATTATGTCGATCTGGTACTTATCTAATTCCTCAGCTAGCTCCATTTCTTTGCTATTCAGGCTTCTTATGTTGATAGTACTGATCTTTAACTCTTGTGATGTTGAGTTGGGGTTTGTTTTCAGATTTATTCCAGTAGCTGACTTTTCGCTGTTCCCTGGCGAAAACAACGGGGACCTTGTTTAACTGGGTGACGCCCCAGCCGGCATGAAATTTTGTCAAGTCGTACCATCATTTTTTTTTAATTTGGTTTAACCAATAAGAATAAAATTTGGTGGGCTAAATCCCAAACTGCCAGCCCATCCTCATTCATTCAGTATCCAAGTAGATACCCAACAGGGTGCACCATGAGAAGGTGAGGATTGGACATCGGGTCAGAAGCTCTGGTTCTCTGCATTCCTTTAAAGGCTATGTGGAGGTCTCCTCTCAGTTATACAGCTTTGACCCTTAAGCACCCCCTGGTGTAATATCAAAACAGGTTTTATCAATATATGACATGATCAAGTTAAGGAGATAATAAATCTCTCATTATTTTAAAGCCGGATACAAAACTAGGAGATCGAAATCTATCGATATCTAAGAGTTTAATGCCGAAGAACTATCGGCGAGTCCAAGCGTAAGTCAACACCTGGGTAGTGCTAGTGTTGTACTACCCAGGTGTTGACTTACGCTTGGACTCGCCGATAGTTCTTTGGCATTAAACTCTTAGATATCGATAGATTTTGATCTCCGAGTTTCGTATTGGGCTTTAAAATACTTTGAAATCATGAGGGATTTATTTTCCTCTTAACTTAATTTATGCTGCTGGAAAAATAGCCTCTTGGTTCTTTATCATATGACATGGTCGTTTTTTCCCACAGTACTTTATGGCCAGTGGAAGTTGTATGGAAAGCTAGGTCAGATTTGTGTTCTCTTTTTTTTTTCCTACATATTTTTTATGTTCTGCCATATGGATTTCTCCTGACCTTCCCGTCTGGCCTACATAACAAATGCCCCAAAGAACAATAAATCTGATTGAACCCTGGTTTTTTTAAGGGATGGTGTGAAGGTTTCGGTGGATGTAGGAATCTTGATAAGTTGCACTTGTAGAGCAATGTCACTAATCTATTTGTGACATTTTTGATGTATGGTAGTGAAATAGGGTTCTTGAAATCTTGTTTTTTTACATTACTTGTGGGAGCTGTGTTCAGGATTTTCTTCATTGTTTTTGGCTCAAATCCATTAAGTGTGAAGTTCTGTGTTAAGTAGTGTAATTCCTCATTTTGCTTTTTTTCCGTGCTGGATATCTTATATGTGCTGTCTCTCAAGGTTTTTATTATACCTATTTTTTGTGAGGGGTGGTGGTGTGAGGCTGTATTAAGAAATCTTCCTGTAGTTGTCGATTTTCTGTAAATGGAAAAGGTTAAACTTTTTTCTTCTTCATTTTTTTTTCTATGAGGATATTCAAGAAAGGTAATTTCTTATGTTCCTCTATTTCCAAAGTGAATTTTATATTTGGGTGTATTCTGTTAAGATATTCTTTAAAGACAATTAATTCATCTGTCATTCGTGACCAAATGACAAAAATGTCATCCACATACCGTAGCCATCTCTTAGGTTTCTTTTGATAGTTTTTTAGAGTGTTAGTTTCAAAGTTTTCCATGAAGAGGTTGACTAAAGCTGGGAAGAGGGGGAGCCCATTGCTAGTCCTTCCTTTTGTTCCCAAAATTTGTCCTGGAATGTGAAAAATGCATTATTCATGCAGTGTTTGTATAGTTCTACAAGGTCTGGTGGAAAAAGATTTCCAAGAAGAGTCACTGTATCATTTCTCAATCATTAGTGAAAAGGCTGACTATATCTAAGCTTGCTAAAATGTCTGAAGGTTCTATATTAACATCCTTGATCTTCTCGATGAACTGTAAACTGTTTTTTATGAATGAATGTTTTTCCTATATGTGGCGCTAACATGTTTGTCAAATATTTCGCCAGATTTGATGTCAGGGAATCTCTTCCATCTACAATCGGCCTTAACGGGATATCTATTTTATGTATTTTTGGTGCTCCATAAATTTTTGGGAATAATGGGTGTTTAGATGATAGAGTTCTTTTAACTTCTTCAGATCAGTTAGGTATCTTCTTGATTAAATCTTTTGTTTTATTATGTGCTCGCCATGTGGGATCTCTGGTAATAGGCAAATAGGTGGTGGAATCCTCTAAGAGCGTGTTCATCTTTCTTGTGTAACCTTCGGAGTTCATGACGACTGTCGCATTCCCTTTATCTGCTTTAATTATCACGATGTTGTTGTCAAGTCTCAATTTTTTAGGTGCTGCAGATTGCGGTTTTGATAAGTTCTTGTGTGGTATTTTGCATTTTAATAGTAATGCAGAATTTTGTATGCTGATGAGGTCTGCTGTATCACTAGGCAAATTGCGGATTCCTTTTTTAATTTGTGCAATGATATCTACTTTTGGAATGTGAAATTGAAGCCTTTCATTAGAAGATTGTTTTCTGCTTTTGAAAGGACTAGTGAAGATACATCAATCACTACTTTAGAGTGATCTAGATGCTTTTTAGTTCTTTTTCTTGTTGAAGTAAATTGAAGAAAAGTGAATCCCTTATGGTTTTCCTCGAACATCTCAATAGCCGACATCAAAGTATTAAGTTTACTGCTGAGCTTGAAACGGATAATTCCTTGCCTTTTCTTGATGTCAAACTGACTCGCTCTTCTGCTGGTAAACTAAAAATATCGATATATAGAAAACCCACACATACCAACAGATATCTGCACAGTCAATCCCATCATTTCCCTCCTCATAAGCTTGGAATAATTTCCACCTTGGGACATAGAGCCCGTTCTCTTCTTGATGATCCAAATGAACTGTTTACAGAAATAAACCATCTGAAAACTTCTTTCGAAGTTAATGGATATTCCAAGAAAATCATTAACAAATTCCTTCTTAATCCTCCCAGACATCACTCAGAAGAAACAAATAGAATCAAAAGCAATATATCTATTCCTTACATAAGTACTGTTTCACATAAATTAGCAAAAGTTCTAAAAAAATACAATATCAGAACCTTGTTCACTCCACTTCCAAAGATCCGTTCCTTAATTAGCCACCCAAAACCTTGTCATCATCAACTCAAATACCCTGGCGTATATAAAATATTATGTGACTGCGATATTCCTTATTTCGGGCAGACAGACAAATCTGTCGAAATGCGTATGGAAGAACACATGAGAGACATTACTTACAAGAGACAGCGAGCAAGTGCATTATCAAGTCATATCCTCTTCTCGGCTAATCCTAATGATGATAACCAAAGTCACAAAGTCTGCTGGGAAAAATCTACAAACATCTTCCGTTGCAGTGACGAAATAGAGAGAAAAATTGTGGAATCGAGAGAAATCATCTTCAATCCTGTTCATCTAAATAACAACTTAAGCTACAACCTCCCGGATAGTCATTCAGCTGTAATCATGTACTGGCGTTCACGTGATGCAGCAAGCATGCACTCTCCCAACAATGCAACAAATGAAAGAACAGCTTCAAATACAACTACAACGTTTTAATGCTAATTATGTATAAAGACTGTCTATGATGTTCATAGTCTTTTAACCCTCAATGTTTAGTGTTTTTTCTTTTATAATGTCACCTGAAGAAGGCTGTTACAGGCCGAAACTAGTAGTGTGTTTATATTAAAACCTTTTTAATTAAATCTCGGTTCTAGTCATTCAATTTTTTTCATAAAACTATGTATGTTAACCGAGTCAATGATCATTCTGTCATATATATATATATATATATATATATATATATATATATAAATTAAAAAAGAAAAAATCCTTAGTCCACCAGTGAATTGAATTCTTCCTACCCTTTTATGTGAATTCCATCCAAAAAAAGGTTGGCAAAGCTATGAAATATATTGCAAATTTAATATTGTAGGTGAGATGGGAATGAGATAAACCAGAAACCCTGCTTTCAAGACCAAACAAAGAACTTTTTCAAGTCACTTTAAGTCTCCAATAAACTGGGTGGGTAATCTCACACCAGGTAATGAAATTCATGTAACACCACCATGAATATTCATAAACACCCAAGCCCAAAATAGGATTCAATATCTGTGACCTATTGGTTGGAGAGAAAAAGTGCATTCCACTCAGTAAGGTAATGCACAGCATAAACTGAGAAGATGCATGCTTGAAATCTACCCAATATCCAACTAATCTTTCAGCGAACAAAAAAAAAGTCCTATAAGCCAATTTTTGTATTGTGAACTAATGTTTTTAATGATTTTCATAATGGCTAGCTCAACTGCCTGCAGCCATTCGAAACCTCAAAGAAAATTCTGCAGAATTTCTGTGAATTCATAGTTTGCTCAATTTTCCATTGTAATATCCATGATATAATATATGGTTGTTCGTGCAAAACAGAATAGGTCAAGGGGAAATGATCATATTTGGGAAAATAAGTTCTCAGTTTCTCATTAAATAGTGGGAAGATGACAGTAAGCAAACAGTTAAGTCAAAGGAATGTTTGAGTTGGCATATGGAAGATGCTGATTCTTGTGTTCAAAAGGGAAAGATTATTATTATTATTGAGCATATGCTCTACAGCTCTTGCTCTGATGTTAATTCAGACACTACCCCACAGAGTATTGTGCCCATTTAAATCCCCCCATTAAAAGTAGAGGAGATGGTAATTGCAATATAATTTCATCAAGGTCATCATGAGAGACATCTGCAGCAGGAGGTAGGTAATGTGGCACACTGTTATAAGAGATCCAAATGAGAGTTAGATAACAACCACCTCTATGTTTGCATTAAGTAGGACTTTCTAGAAAATGGAATGGTTACTTACAAGGATGGTAACATCATCGTGTGTAAGTCCATCTTCCCGTCCATCCTGTCCTTGTGATGTCTACATTTTGTAATGCCAGATCATCATTGGCATATTTCATGCAGACAAAAGGACACTAGTTTATAGAACTATAAACTAATGTGTGTTCATTGTTTAACTCTACCCATAAACATTGAACTCCAAGAGATATCTGAACATTCTGGATGATGCAATGCTTCCTACTTTGTGGCATTCCTATGGAACTGACCATTGTCTCTTTCATAACCATAAGCTCTTTACGGTAGAGTATTCCAGGAAGAGCTTATAGTTTAAGAGCTTGTAAGTTGAAGTCTGAATCTTTTATGCAATAAAGGATTCAGCCTTCTGCTTGTATTGAAATAGAAACCATGGATAATCTTTTGATAAGCCTGCAACTGATATTGCTATCCAGTGTGCAAAGTTCTGAAATACAATATAAAATTGCACATTCATATCCTTAAAGTATATATTTTGGTATAAAAATAAAAATATATTAAAGAATATATTTGCTTTTCTTTTTTTGGGTCAAATATGTTTTTATACAATATACCTTGCTTCTTTTATTGTGACCTGTGTGCAATTTAGCTGCTGATTTTTACAATGCAAAGAGACAAAATCAATAAATCAGTATAATAGGTAGGCTAAGGGTTAGATTATCTGGGTATTAGGATTATCAGGCTTAGATGGGAAAACATATACATCTAGAGATATAAGCATTTTGGTATTGCAATGCTAAAACAGACAAAAGTTTGAAAACAATGCTCATTTCTGCATTTAAGTACCTGCTACTAATAATTATTATAATTTTACTGAATTCACTATAATCAAACATTACTACATATGAAAATTTTAATATAATCATGAAGAATTAAGCATACTTGGTGCTTCGAACAAGACGAGCCAGGAGAAGTCTTTTTTGGTCTTTGTTGAGTGTCATTATGCCAGGAGTCTCTAACTTTTGCCTTATCCAGTTACACTGTTCTAAACTATTAATAAACATATATTCCACTCCAATATGTTGACAGTATACTTTCTGCAAAAATACAAATGATAAAATCACATTTAAATTGAAATCGTGATTTCACGCTGTGTAAAATTTTCTACTGAAGCTATATCGTGTAAAGCAGAAATTTTAACTCAGAGTCAAAGTATAACCATTAACTTGGAATTAAAGCAAAGTGTATTTTGCATTATTGTTTGAAATTAAAAAAAAAAAAATTAATGTAAGAGCCATAAATATTCTTATTGGTAATATTTTGTAGAATGCATAAGCATGTATCTACATATAAAACAGAACTGTTGTGGGATAAATTTTGATAAAAACTGATGTTTTATTATTTCCAAAATTTGGTCATTAGTTTAATTTATTCTACTGAAACTAGAACTAGACCAAAATGAACTTTATTGTGATCCTTGAATAATTTATGGCCATTGATTCCTCAGCAACTTTGAACATGAAGTATTTTGTAAATCAAAATTTACAAAAGTAAATTAATAATTTTATGGTTAATTATTTGTATACAGCATTCAATAAAATCAACTATCAATTCTGAAAATTTTTAGGTATTAGTATGTATATATAGAGAAAGAAACTTCAGCAGGCTCAGTTTTCTGCTGATAATGCAAAGCTGAAACAGTTGGGAGTTAAAAAAACAGGATTCTAATAGGATATTCTTTTCAATAATGAATGAACAAGCTGGAAATGTTAGGACACAGCTTTTTTTTTTTTTTTTATCCCATCAACACAAGAATTTGACAGGCTAAACAAATTAAAGATCAGATGGTGAAAATAAGTTGACTTCTGTCACAAACAACTGCAAATTAGTTTTATGAAAATACTATAAAAATAGCAAAGATGAACAATACAGAAAAAGCATGAGGTTTGATTGAAAATGGATGGTGACTAACAAGGGAGACTTTGATAAAGCAGTGCTACCAGCATGAATTAAGGGGAAGAGTAGTTACCCTAATGAATGAGAAGTTTGAATATAAATGGTGATTAACTGTTACTCAGATTTGGAGGGGGGTGGGGCAATTTAGTTGAACAGTGACTGTGGAACTATCTACTGAAGAGGAAGAAAGTTGAAAATGGGTAGAAGAGAGAAATAGAACAGAAAACAAATTACTCATATGATATGGATGATTAAATAAGTTATTAAAGGTGAGGGGAACATTAACCAATCTAATTGTAGTTCAATGAATAATGTATTATGGATTTTTAAGAAGTTCTGAAGGAACTCTCCCACATATAAGAACAATAATCCATAATTGGGATTACTAGAGAATAAGCAGCTGACAGATAAAAAAAAAAAGTGGCAACTTGAGAAGAAGGGTAAGATAACTAATATGTTCATGCCAAATACAGTATGAACATACTGTGGGATGAAGTTATTCCAAGAACCAAAATTTGTTTTTGTACTGAGAATATGGATATTACTAAAAATTATTATATATATATATATGTAATCAGAGAAGCAGGAGATTTATTTTATTATTTATTTTTCAAAATGATAAGAAGAATATAAGCTATATTTGCGAGAGGTATTCAATAAAATGCAGCCTGCTAAATTCTAATGTTAGGGCCAATTAATAAACAACTGGTGCACTTTGAATACAGCATAAAAGGCCTGTCTCTAATCCTCACTCCTAAAAAATTATTTTCCTCATCCCCCTTCCCCCATTTGCGACAGACACTTTACAAGTTGCATGATTCAACTGATTTTGATTAAATTTGGAGTATGGCTCATACTAGTATTTTTAGGAAGAAAATAGCAAAACAGATGATATAATCTTGGAGAAGAGCTACTGTGATCAAGTGGCCATTCCCCTATCCAGATGGTGGATAAAGGAATGGCCATCAGAAATGGTGGTTAGCTGCAAATACCCAATAAGCAGTCCAAGACCAAAGCAGGCATGTCTGGAGGCCCTAAGATGGTAGCCCCATCACCAGACTAGACCGTGGATGGTTAGTAATCAGTCCAGCTGACAAATTCTTATACTCGCAAATTTCAAGGGAATAAAAACCAAATAGCCCAATCAGATAATGAAACGGAATTGGAAAAAAAGGACTAAGATCGAAGAAATACAAAAAGTCCTAACAGAAATGAAAACAGAAATAGCAGTAACTTCAAAAACAAAGACAAAATCAAAAGGCTGTACAGCACTTCAAGACTACAGTTCAATATAAAATGGAGTATCCAACGAAAAACGAGCAGCTGCTGTATAGCCATTATTATCAGTAATGAATGGAAAGACAAAATTGAATCATATAACTGAATCTCTGAAAGAATACTAACGGCTAGACTTAAATTAAATAAGAAATTCGTTACAATCATAGGAGTGTAAAAATATGAAACAGAAGAATTCTATAAAAACATCCAAAATATAATTCAGAACACAAATAAACAAGATTACTTAATCATTTGAAGGCAATTTCAATGCTAGAATAGGGTCAGATACGTTTAAAGATTTATTAGGTAATCAAAGAGAAAGCACCCTAAATAATAATGGAAGAGAAATCAGAGAATTTGTGGCCTATAATACTTAGAAAATCACCAACAGCTTCTTTAAATATAAAGATATGCATGCGAAGTCAGAGGATATAACAGCATCATTGACTATATAATAGTGGGAGAAAAACTAAAGAAGATGGTAAGAAATTGCAGAGTATACAGAGGATGCAATATTCACTCAGACCACTATTTATTAATCAGTACTATCGAGATCCCAAATTAGAGAAATAGAAACAATACAAGAACACAAAAACAGCAACAACTCAAGATAGAATTGTTACAGCAAGATAGTATCAGAGGACTATATCAAAGAAGACTTACACATCACACAAAGAAAATAAATGAAGATACAGATATAGAAAATGAATGGCAAAACATTAAACAAATAGTAAAACAAGCAGCATATGAAGCCATAGGCAAAACTGCAAAGAAAAAAGGAAAGGACTCAGAACCTGGAACCCAGAAATAAAACCTTTAATAAGAAAGATAAAAGAAACATACCTTAAATGGTTAAACATTCGTATTTATGAATTTAGGGACACAAAACACATGTGTTGAAATGATTATTTTACTTATTATTAATAAAATAACACTTGACGTTTCAACCCCTATATTGGGGTCATCATCAGAAAGATACATGTGTATAGGAAACCAAGCTACTTGCTCTTGCACTCTATAAAGGTAAATTAAATCTATGCTGTTAATTGATCTTTTTCTTAGCCTGACCTCTAGTGATAAAAAAGTAAAATAAATAAATAAAAAATAATAATAAAATATATTTAAAAAAATAAATTAAAAAATTAAAAATTAAAAATTAATAAATAAAATAAAATAAGTAATAAATAAAATAAATAAAAAACTACAATAAACTCTGCTAAAGTCCTCCTGTACTAAGATTCTTCTGGATTTGTATAGTTCAGATTGTTATACTACGATTTTCTTCTGGACTTGTACAGTTCAAGCTGCTATTGAATATTAAGGGGAAAAAAAAAAAAAACACTTCACTAAGTCAAGTCTTCTTGTATTGCAATTTTTCTTTGACTTGTTCTGGTTGCTATAAAGGTTGCAAATGGGTCCTCCACATTCTTGGAATGGTTAGACCATCAATTTTGTTCAGATTTGGATTATGTTTGAGCATTTCACATGCTTCCTTAAATTTCCGCTTGAACCAGGTTTTGTAGGGACTAGGTACCTTTCCAATCAGTTCTGTGGTGTGTTTGGAGTGCGTGGTCAGAAAAGCCAGTTTTTCCAAAATAGAGGTAATTAATGTGTCGTTTGTGTTCGTTCTTCCTAATTGGAATAGTTTGCCCTGTTTCCCCTATGTATGGTAGGTTACATGTGCATTGTATTTTGTAAATCCCTGGGTGGGCTAGGTGTGGAAGAGGATCTTTGGAAGAACCGAGTAGGTGTCTTAATTTTGTCAGGGGTTTAAAGGTGGTTTTGATGTTATATTTGTTTAGTGTTCTGTCTATTTTTTCAGAAATACCTCTAACATAAGGTATGGCAATAGCATTCGTGAGCTTTTAGTGGTATCTCTGTGGAGTTTTTTATATATATTGTGAATATATTTTGTGAATAGTTTTTTTACTGTATCCATTTTTTATAAATGTATGGTTCATGATCTTGTATTCCTGGTTTAAGGAAGCATGTGAAATGCTCAAACATAATCAAAATCTGAACAAAAATGATGTCTAACAATTCCAAGAATGTGGAGGACCTATTTGCAACCTTTATAGCAACCAGAACAAGCCAAAAAAAATCGCAATACAAGAAGGCTTGAAGTGTTTTTTTCCCCATAGCTAGCAATCAACACAAGTACAATTATAATACATAACACTTATTGCTCACCGACTACAATTAAAATATCACAGTTCTGTCTTAATTTTAGATGGAGTCTCAAAACTTTACGAAGGTCTAAGATCGTTGAGTTACAATTACCTTCCTCTCTCACATTACTTGATTAAAGGTTTACTATACTGAACTCAAGGATTACTCATGCTTGTCCTTTCGATTCTTGGATTCCTTTCCTTCCAAACATTTTCTTCCGTCTATGTTAAGGCTAAATTTCCTGTCAGCTTAGGTTAATCCTCATGGAGTCTGCATACCGATCATCTATGCCTAGAATATTCTTAGCGCGAGGTGATTCTGCATCCATGGGGCACACTACCTGGCCGCTATCTTTTCCGGGAGTTGCCCGTTGTTTCGAAAATCCACTATTCGTTCATCGTAGAGCTGGGAATCTGTGATCCCTCTAATCACGACCCGGCACCTCTGGCTTCTGCCACCGAGAGAGAGAACAGAGACTCCAGAGAAGAAGGCTTTTTGGGAGGGTTTTCCAGCCCTTTTATATCAACCCCTACCGGGACTCCTTAACCGTAAATTTTCACCCGACACGTTATTCCTTTGCACTTGTCGGTCTTGCCTTTTCGTAGTATCTTCCCCAAAAACTTAGGTCGCCACATGCACGCGTGACCGTTTGAGGCAACTTACTAATCCGGTGTCTTGCCCACGTACTTTGACCTTATAATCTCAGTTGGTTATATGCAATTTACACAGTAATTCTTTTATATCAATTCTAACAGAAAATATGTATATAACAAATTCATTGTCTAACATACAATTTAGTAGATATTTTACACAGGAATATTCACAAGTTTTACACTAATTAGGGTATCCAATATTTGTCAGGCTATATACAACTTATACTAAAATACAAGCATATCCTTTTCAAGGGTTTTAACTTGTCAAATTATGAATGAAACATTCCTTAGTGAATTGTATTCATCCACAATTTAACAAAGGTTTCCCTTCCCTTTTTAAAATTTTTCTACAAAATTTTTTTTTCTTTGTGTTCCCCCTTTCAATTCCGGGGGGGGGGTGTCTTCGTCTTAAAAATTGCCATTAGCCATGACTATGTTTTCAGAATTCCTTCCTTCTGTTTTTTTTTTTTTTTTTACATCATGCTGTGAACTCCTCTGATTATAAAAGTAACTGTATTACCTGGGTTGCTTTTTTATTTTTTGTAGAATGCTCTGAATATGATTTATTTCACTGCAGGTGCTCCTAATCCTCTTTCTGATGCGAACCTAATTAACCCCCAGCACTGTAGATTGAAATTCATCCAAACTCATGTTTGAGTCATTATTTATTTCTGATACCCTTCCAATTAACGAATTATTGCAAGCTGGATGACCTGTCTCTTTTGACAAAGAGGCCTACTCCATGCTCAATTGATTACATACTTGGTTAATCTGAGATCTATCAGCCTGCTCTTTGTTACTCTATCTCTGAAGCTTAAAGCTGAATGAGTCCATGTCCTCACTGTAAGACCGTGATTTACAATCTTCCTTGGTGATTCAGCTTCTTCCAAGAAGACATATCTCCCTCCTTGCGTAATTACATGCGAAGTTATATCTTATCAGGAAATCATTCCCTAGAATCAACTTTATGTGTGGGGGAGAATTTCTAGGCAGAACCCAAAACTCATGCCAAACACACAGATTGAATTTAGGTAAGTACACCTTTAAGTATACTGATTTGGTCAGGTGAATTGTGAAGGCCGTAATTCCAGATATTCTCACAGACTTCCTGAGATAAGAAACTTCCCCTTTTACATAAGGCTCTAATATTCTAAAATAATCCCCTGAAATGATGGAGGTCTGAGAACCAGTGTCTATCAGAGCCTTACAATATTTCCCCCAGACTCCTCCCTCTACTATCATTCCATATGATTGCCCTTTACGTCTTTGACCTCTGTTCCAAGTCCTATTCACATATACATGGGACCTAGGCTCCTCATTGTAACCTTTGTTGGAGCAACTCTTACTGCTGAAACAATTGTGGGCAAGGTGCCCAATCTGGTCACAATTGTAACATCTGGGTGGTTCTCTTCTTTCATTCTGATCACTGGTCCTTTTTAGAATTGATGGATGTTCAGAGATGTTCTGTAAGGTCACTGCTGTCAGTTTCTGCATGACTGAGTCCAGTCGATCAAGCAGAGGCTTTGGTAACTTCTCAACCTCTTCAAGAATCAGCTTTGTAGTTCCTTCGCTCGTGTTGATGGATGGTTCTGGGAATCTCATGGATATTGCTCCCAGTTGTTTCATACTTCGTCTAGTCTTTCCATAAAAGGTTGCTGGAGACGTTCTACTTCTCGTTTAATTATAGAGCTGACATTAGATAATTCAGGAATGGTTTCTGTTAATCGATTGATTGTCTCAACACCATTTCCATCACTTCCCCTTTTATTCTTGGACTTATCCTTCCTCTCCCTACTTTCTTTCTCCTGTTCTAGTTGTTTAATTGAGCTGTGATCTTCCTCAACGATGTTAACAAGGCCAGCAGTAAATGTAGTACGGATGTCCCCAAGCATCTGCTCCCTTTCTTTCAAAGTATTGTAGCACTCATCCAGATTGAATATTCTTTTGCTGAAAGCTGTCTCTCTTAACTCTTGTCTAACCCCCAGTCTGAAATGCTGGAAGACAGCCCAGTCCAAGTGGGATCTTTCCTCATTCAAGACGTTCAGGGTACTTGCCACAGTTAATAATCTGTTCTGAAAATCGGACACACTTTCTCTGTCTTTTTGAGAGCATCTATGGAGTTTCCACAAGTTAGGCCCCAAATTTCTCAATTTAGAGAATTGAGAGATTAGGACTTTCCTAAATTTAGAATATTCCAGTCTCTTTTAGAACAGGGGAGGAGTATAGGAAGGTTTTGGCCTTCCCTACCAACTTACTGTGGAGTAGCACCAATAGCTGAAAGTCTGTCCATCCTCCAGCCTTTCTTAGCTCCTCAATATAGCAAAAGAACGTTATGACATCGTCTGTCTCTTCCCCCGAAAATTGCAGGAACACCTGTTGTGGATTTATACACCTAAAGAATTCTGCATCATTCCTTCCTGAACTACTAGTAGGAGTGGATATGCTTATACCTGAGTTTACAATGTACTACACTAGAAAATATTCAAATTACTCAAAATTTAACCTTTGCTTTTCAAATGCCCGGTCAGAATCCAAAACCTACTCAATGTGAACTGTCTAAAATTTCAATTTAATATTACAATTCACATCCTGTCGGCTGCGCCACTTGTTTTACGATGTCTAGTATACTCAATACTGGAGCTGAATTCAATGCAGACCGCACCAAACCGCTACCTAGTGGGGATAACATAGTGGGGGGGGGGGGAGTAACACGAGACTTACATGCAGTTTGGGCTGGTAGCATTACAGCCCAAGATATTCGGCATGAAACTCTCTGATTCCAATCTTTGAGTTTCTTATTCGGTTTTAAAACAATGTGGGATTTAATATCCCCTTAATTTAAATAATGTTTATATTGCCGAAATGAAGCCTATTGGCTCTTTATATTTAAGTAACTTAATGGGTGCACCTTTTTGACAACTCATATAGCAGAGTATATAAGTTCTTTTTGCTATACCATTTGGTATTAATTTGGTCTAGCTACTCACTGATGAAGCCTCAATAAAGGCTGAAACTGGTCTAGGTAGTGACCTCCCACCATAATGTAATAACAGCATACATTTCCTAGGAAATGTGTTTTACATTATAGAAAATACCAAGAATAGTGATCAGAACTTTACCACCTTTGCTGCGAGTTGCCCGAGTTTGTACTACGTACTTGGACTACTTGCATTAGCTGACGCTAGTAGTCACCGATACTTTTATAGTTTATTATACTATATTCGGCATGAAACTCTCTGATTCCAATCTTTGAGTTTCTTATTCGGTTTTAAAACAATGTGGGATTTACTATCCCCTTAATTTAAATAATATTTACATTTTTTTATTTTAAATAATTTTTTTTTAAAGGTGCATATATCTTACATAATTGTCTGACTTTTTTTTAGGGAGTTACCCACCCAATTCAACCTGCAGATATTTCAGATAATTTATTTTGGAAACTGTTCCCAAGACAACTGTTACAAATGTGATTTAGTGTAAATAGTAGAAAAAGTTTAGCTACTTCAAAAATCCCACATAACTAAACTAGCAGTAAATGTATTCTCAAATGTGCAGTGATTTCTTCTTTGTACTACAACAAAAAAACATACAATAATGAGATAAAAAATATTTTGTTTTTAATCGTGTGAATTTACAATGTTCTTTGGGTTTTTTTTTTTGTTGTTGAAAAGAAAGACCATGATTATTTTCTTGCTGTTTTTGCCAAGTAAACAATTGAAATAATTATAAAAATGACTAACTTATCTGTAGCGAAGTTGCAACCTTTATGACCTCCTGACTTAGAAGAATGAACTGTGTTACATTTCATTTTACTCATCGAGAAATGAAATAATTATTCTCTTATCTATATCCATACTATTTCTTCGCAGTTTGATTATTCCAATTGTTTTCTTTCTGGGTGACAGTATTCAATTCTTCAGGGAATAGCAATGAGTTAAATTTTTACAAACAGATTACCTGTTATTGTCCATACTTAAAAAAGTCATCAGTATATCATGAAATTTAGACATGAATATTAATGTTATTTTCTGCTATTTAGAAAGGAAGTAAGAAAGCCGAACAACAAAAAATAATTTTTCTGCACTTCTGTTCACACAGAATCTTAATTTTTTTCTTTGTCTTTCCTGAATATACCATAACACATTATTTTTTTTTTATTCTGCTGTTTTGTAATAAAAAATATTATTAGTGCTACTTTGAAATTTTCTTATCTGTGACACACCACACTGTTATAAAAATTTAAAAGACAAACTTTCACTATCGGTAGACTGCATTCTTAGTTACTTAAAATAGTCTTTAACAGACAAATTTCAAAAAAATGTGTGATAAGTGTTGTGTGTGTGTGTGGTGGAGGGGGGGGGGGCCATCAAAGGCGAAATTCAATTTTAATCATCATCAACATATTACTGATATGTACCCTCAAGGGGATATGATAGAGGATATGATAGTACCACATGAAAAACTTACATCATTACTAAATTCCTATCTACAATTTCCCTCCAAATCAATCTGCTACCTGTCAAGACTCCAACCTCATCAAATCTTATATTTCTATCTTCTAAAGCACTTTTTACTATATTAATCCATCTATATCTTGGTCTTCCTCTGGGATTTTCCTGCCAACCTGGCAGAGAACACTTGTTTTGCTAATCTTTCCTTTCCATTTAAGTAACCATATCACCTGAGATTAGCTCTGCTAATACATTCCTGTATGCTAAGAATGTTCAGTGTTTTCCTAATACCCTCATTTTTAATATGATATTGCCACTGATGCCATCTGTTCATGCCTTCAACCTTTCTCAGGACTCTCATATCTGTGGTCTCTAGTCTTTGAGTCAAGTGTTTTATTTCTAACCAACTCTCAGATTCATAAGTTAAAATGGGTTTGAACACTGTCTTGTATACAGCTAATTTAGTGTTTCGACTAATTTCTCTCTTATTCCATATAAATTTATTCAGTTGACTTCCTGCCATACCAGCTTTATTGATTCTGTTGTCTACTTCCATATTTAATTTACCATCTTCACTAAAAATCACACCAAAGTAGCTGAAATGTTTTACTTGTTCTATTAGATTCTCCATTCACGATGCAGCTGATATTTTGAATGCAGAAGCATTCAAAATATCAACTGCATTGCGAATGGAAAACCTAATAGAACAAGTAAACGAATGTTAACGTTATCAACTGCATTGTGATATCAAAATATCAACCTATTTTCATTGTCCTTGTCTTGTTATTGCTGACCTTTATACCAGATCTATTACAACAGTTATTCAATTTAGTCAGGGAATCTTGGAGTTAATCAATTCTAAAAAAAAGTATAACATTCAATTTTAATCCTATTGTAAAAAATGTGGAACTGAAATTTCACTTTTAACATATACACTTATATATATTTTGGATGATATACTATAGCAAAGTATCGCTTCTTCAAAATTGACACATAATAAACTAGCAGAAAATATGCACATAACAATTTATTTCATAATTGTCTATTTCAATTTGTAATGAGAAATTCTGAGAAACCAAGAAAGTTGGAGTGCAAAGAACTGATACCTGTAATGTTCTCTGTAAAGTAAAAACATAAGGGTGCAGATCTTCCTGCAATCTATGAAGTAGTCTTTGAACTATGATTATGAATAAAAAAAATAAACAAAACTTAATTTGAAACACATGGGAGCTGTATTTTATTAAGGTTCGGATTTTCATTAATTTATAAAATAACTGTTTCACAAAAATAATTATTTTGAATCAAGTTATTGGAGAATAAAATGTATTGTTGACTAAGCAATTAAACACAATCAGCACCAAAAATTGATAGTGACATTGAGTTTCCAAGGTGATGTAATATTTAATTGAAGTGCGAAAGGATGTCTTATTTCACCTAGTTTTAGAAACTATAATTATACAATAAAAGAAGTGGTAGAAAAAATTAAAATAATTTGTAAGTATTCAGTCTTGAATACAACTGACACTCCAGTTACTGTGTATAAGGCAAGGACGTCTGTTTCTTGCTACAGGTTACTGAAACGCAGGCTATGAATGCAATGTAATCTGGTTGAGTGTTCTCTTCACTGTGAATAATTATTGCACCTTGTAATGGATATGAGAGCCGATTTTCATTTCTTATCCACGTTCTTTAAACAGATAGTATGCATCATATCCAGGTTTTGCAGGACATGTATATATGTCCTAGCTGGTAAGAAGGTTAATAGTTTAGACAATTATTATTAATAATCAATTCCAAAAAAAAAAAAAAAAGGAATGGTTTCACGATATTCTGAGTGCTGCAGGAAACCATGAAAATAAATTTATAAAATGAGTGAAACAATAAAATTTGCAATAAAATTCAAATTAATCATTTAAGTGGTACCTCTAGCCTTTTTAATATTTCCCTCAAAGGCAGAACAGTTTCATTAGCACCAATAAATGTTGTTGCAGGTAACTTAAACATGCGATCCATATCTTTTTCCTCTATGAAAGAAACATTCACATGTAAATGCAAATAAATGCAAGTAAAAATAAAATGCAAAATAATAAATAGCAGAATTATTAAGTTTTCCTGAATAAAATTATTTAAAATTATGCGAATACCACAAATTTATTCTTTGTAGAAAGAAGTTAAAATTATAAACTAAAAACAAAATAAAGAACTGGTACTTTTAGTGCCGTCTTCAAAGCAATGTAAGCAAAATTAATTTAGGTGGCACTTGAAAGTATTAGTAAGAAATGGAATGTGTCATGAAAAGCATCACGATACTTATATTCCCTTTTCTACAAAGATTTTTTCAATATCCCTTTTCTGCCAAAATCTCTAAAAATGTCTGGAAATATAAGAAAGTTATATGATGGAAAGTGTGTGGAATGTTGGGTATGAAGACATAATGAGAAAATGCAGTTGCAGAGTCCATTGGAGTGTGATATGATTAAGACATTAAGTTGAAGGTTTTTGTACTACCTTTGTGTGGAAGAAATTTTTCACAGAGCAGGAGTTATGGAACAAGTAGAAGTTATGTAAGGACAGTGTAAGAAACAGGTTTATGCATGGAAAGTGGTTCACTAATGAAATATATCGCCTGTGCGTTTGATGAAAGCAATGATAATGTTCAGGAAATGAAGTATATTGTATGTAGTTGGAGGTATTTTGAAGATCATTCTATATATTATAAAATACTTTAAAGAGAGACTGAATAGTAAATGAAATGTTTCATAAATTACTTTCTCTACTGCTATAGGTGCATATGTTATATTATATATACCTTAACTTGGGATGGATTTCACCCCTACCAAGTCCCTCAGGTGGCGGTGGATACATAGAAAAAATGAAGAACACATGAGCACATTCCAACTATAAAAAATGCTCAAAACAAATAAATTTAGATTTTAGACAAAATCTGGAAGAAATTGACTAGAAATTAAAACAACAACATCAACAAAGATTTAACAAATTTTAATAATCATTTAATAATAATAACCAGGGAATGCCTATCAGCTAGAACAATAGAACTATTGAAGAATATTGAAAGACAGGAAAAGACCACTTCGAATATAAAATTATCTATAAACAACTGAAGCAGAATATCAAAGACGATTCTAATATATATATATATATACACACACACTATATATATACCATGTTCCGGACTGGTAGGCCAGTTCTCCTTGAATTCTGATGACTCAAATTTTGAAGACTCGAAAGGGGGGGGGGGTTCTTCCCCCTGGCGTCCAACCCCCTGAGTTCCGGACTGGTAGGCTGGTTCTCCTTGAATTCTGATGACACGAATTTAAGACTCGAAAGGGGGGGGGGGGGGTGTCTGCCCTCTGGCACCTATGTTGCCCAACCGCCCAAGTTCCAAACTGGTAGGCCGGTTCTACTTGAATTCTGATGACTAGAATTTCGAATACTTAGTGCCTAGGGTACCCCCCCCGAGTGTCAAGTCCGTACCCCCTCTCGAGTTCTGAACTGGTAGGCCAGTTCTCCTTGAATTCTGATGACTCGAATTTTGAAGACTTGACACTCAGGGTAGCCCAAGTTTCAAAACGTTTCAAAAAACGTGACATAAAAAGGCTTATCATTTGATATATATATAGGGTAGATATATAGAATGACAAAATTGGCAGAAGCAGCTAGGCTTTGCAGTAGCCTAAAAAAAGTAGAAAAAGAAATAAGTCTAAAGTAAGCACTACCATCAGCCTTCATAGACAATCAAGGAAACAGGTATACAAAGAGGTGAAATGAAAAAAATAATAAAATCGTTTTATGAGAACTTTTACTCATCTAAACTATAGTCACAGCTCCAGTACCAGATGAAAATTTGCTATGAAAACTGACCAATCACCAGGAATTGGTATAAAATCTCATGAATTAAAAATGGGTGGACAAGTACTCTTTAAAGCTCTAGCAGAAAGATTTACTCAATATATATACAATTAAGAAAAGCACCTACTGAATGGAAAACATCAAAGACCATAATTCTGCATAAAAAAATAAAGAAGACATCAGTAATTACAAACCCATCTGTCTATTATCACATACATATAAATATTCCCAGAGTCATCCTAAACAAAATACAAACCTCAATCAAGGAAAACAGCTGCAAAGAACAGGTCTCAAAAGAGGCTTTTCGACAACAGACCCATTCAAACTATTACTCAACTAACAGAATGATGCAGAGAATACCAGATTCCACTTCTTTTTCTTTTTATAGATTTTAAAAAGGCATCTAACATGTTAAACATAATGCAGTATTCCAAGCTGTAACAGAAAAAGGAGTAGAAATAGCATATATCCAACTCATAAAAGATATTTACAAAGAAGGCACACCAAATATCACTCTTTTCAATCACCCGATTAAAATTAACTTAAGTAGAGGGGTACGTCAGGGTTATGTCTTATCACCTAATCCCTTCACATCTCCTCTGGACAGCATCATTCAAAAAGGTGGAATAAACATTGCTGGCAAAATGTCATATATTCTATTATTTGCCAATGATGTGGTATTATCTCACTCCCCCGAACTCTTAGAATCAATATTTAATGACATAAGCCAAAAATGCCAAAAAATTGAATTGGAAATACAGCCGGACAAATCAAAATGGATGAAAAATGAATACAACGAATATGAAGATTATACAATCACTCTAGAATCTCACACTGCCAAAAAAGTTGAAGATTACATCTACCTCAGACAGTCCATAAAAATGAATAATGACATATCAAATGAAATAGCAAGGAGAAAAAGAGCTGCTTGGATGGCCTTCAACAAAATAAAATCAACAATTACCAACCAAAACATATAGAAATAAGAGCCCATCTTTTCAATAGTCACATCCTACCAGCATTAACGTATGGAGCTGAACATGGAACACAATTTTAAAAGAAGAGCAAAGCTTAATAACAACTCAACGTGCAATAGAAAGAAGAATGTGCAATATAAATAAAATAGACAATGTAGACAACACAGAAATTAGGAAGAAGTCTGGACTCAAAGATATAATAAAAGCAATCTACAACAGCAAAAGTAGATGGGCAGGACATCTTGCCAGAATGAGAGACAACAGTGGAGGACAGTCAGAGTAAGAAATTGGTATCCAGGAGATACCAAAAGGAAACCTGAAAGACTGGCCCTAAGGTGGGAAGACCCAATGATCAAGAAAGTTGGAAGAAAATGGAGAAGAAAGGTTCAAGATGGGAATAGCTGGACTCTTTACGACCTGCAGTCAAGGAAAATTTCTGACTAAAATCACAGGTCAGTCAAGGCTATCAAAGGCATATATCTTAACTACCATACACAAGAATGTAAAACTAGCAGCATACGGCTGGGAATGCACCACAGACTGAAAAGAGACCCTGATGTTCTTTATGAAAAACTAACTTATAATTCTTGAGTGCACTGTTCTATATGTATAGAAAGACTTAGGTGTCGATTATCCATAATAGTGCTTCACAGTATAAGCATTACCAAAAGAGGAAAAAATACACTTATTAAACTTAGTGATATTTTACTGGTTGTTCTACACAGCATCTTCAGAAAACATTTATAACTGTGACAAGCACTGAACGAAATAATTGTGAGAAAAAGATTCAAATTATAACTAAAAAAACTAATGTCCTTACTTGACACCCTCTATGGGCTGAATAACCAATAATTTGGAGAAGTCAGGTCTCAAAATTAGCCTTGCAGGTCTTTGGCAAATTAATACAGATAAAGATTAAGGGGGAGTGCTATTGATGATAGAGAAAGAGTTATGTCAAAACAAAGTAGAGATGCAAGAGGAAATAGTGCCAGTGGTTTTGAGGTAGTAAAGTGTGAGATAGAGGTGAATGGAATCAAATGGCTGGATGTTGTTATAGACCAGGAAATGCGGGTGGTGGTGGTGATAATGAAATGTATAAACCAAATTAGCCAAGCAAATAAGAAAAGGGTGTCATTATGGGTGATTTTAATTATGGCAATATAGACTGGAATGATAAGATAGCAATGGGAAGGCAAGATAATGAATTTCTTGAGTTTTTGAGGGATAGCTACCTCAGACAGCATGTAACGCAGGGCACGCGAGGATTGAGGGTCTTGGATTTGGTCATCTCATCAGAGGATGTAATTATAAATGAGGTGTCAAATCATCCACCAATTGGTGAGAGTGACCATGAGGAGATTTGCTGGGTGGTTGCCAGCATTGTGAAGACCTCTGTGAGAAAAGGGTATATGTGGAACTACAAGGGGGGGGGGGGTGATTATGAAGAGCTCATGAGACAGCTTGTGGGTGTAACATGGAATGAGGAGTTAGCTGGAAAAGAGATCAATGCAGCTTGGGGATTTTCAAAAACTATCTAGTAGATGCAATGTCTAAATATATTCCGAGGGTGAGAAGGTTAAATAAAGTAGGTGTGAGATGGATGAATAAAGAGATTAAGCATGCAATAGAGAGAAAGATGGCATTGTGGAGGCAGCAAATAATTTGTAGACCTCATGGAAATACCCAATTCCATAAGGTCTACAAAGACCAGGCAAGGAGGGTGACTTGGTTGGTGAGGGTAGCTAAAGAGAGAGGTATGAACAGCAGTTAGCTAATGAAGCCAAAAAGAATCCTAAGGAGTTCTTTCGATATGTAGCCAGCAAAAGAAAGAATGATTATGGAAGGATGACATTGATTGGAGAAAATGGTATAAAGACAGCTGATGCAGAATGTGTGGTGGAGATACTTAATGAGCAGTTCATACAGGTCTTTCAATCTTGTGAATGTGACTTCATGGAGAGATTGAGAGCAGCTGGGGAGGAGAGACAGACTGTAAGTGAGCAAGAGGTGCATGGGGAGTTGAATAAACTAGATGTTAATAAGGCTGTGGGACTTGATAATATATCGCCACGTATTCTGAAGTAATGTGCCAATGAGTTGACACCTGTCTTGACATATTTTTTTAATACGAGTCTTGCACTTGGTCAAGTTCCTAAGGAGTGGAAGGTGGGCAAGATTGTGCCACTTCATAAAAGAGGTGATCGAATTCAAGCATTAAACTATAAGCCTATCTGTGTGTCAGATGTTTGGTTAAGTTGTTGGAGAAGTTTGTGAGAACTAGGATCCAGAGTTGGGTTGACAACAATGGTATCATCTTTGATGGACAGCATGAATTTGCTAAAGGGAGGTCATATTTAGTAATCTACTTATTTATTACAATAAAGTGACTGCTTCCTTGGACAGAGGAGAAGGATACAGCGATATATTTGGATTTCGCAAAGGCTTTTGATAAAGTACCTCATGATAAATTAATAGTCAAACTGGAGTGGATGGGGTTGGATATTAGATTGGTGCATTGGATTTGAGATTGGCTGTCTAATAGGTATCAACAAGTTGTGTACGAGGAAGCGATGTCGAGGAAAAGGAAAGTCACTAATGGAGTGCCTCAGCAGTCTGTTTTAGGTCCATTACTGTTTAACTTGTATGTTAATGATATAGGTGAAGATTTGGATGGAGATATTCAGTTGGTTGCAGATGATGCAAAGTTGGGACGAACCATGAAGAGTAGTGAAGATGTTGTGACCTTGCAGGAAGATTTGAATAAATTGAGTGATTGGGCATGGAAATGGGGATGTGAGTTCAATGTTGCAAAATGTAAGGTTTTAAAATTTAGAAAACAAATATGGAATGCAGAATTTATGCTTGGTGAGAATATATTTTTGGAGGTAAAGGAAATAAGAGATCTGGGGGTGATAGTGGATAAGGATCTAAAATTTAGGGGACACATCGCCAAAATTGTGAAGACAACACAAAGGATTAGGAGAATGATGCGGAGGACACTGACGTGTAGAAGTAGGGAGATTCTTGTTCCGTTGTATAAGGCTTTGATTAGGTCACACGCACGGACTATTGTGCCCAGATTTGGTCACCTGGTTTTCAGAAGGATGAAGAGATGTTGGAAAGGGTCCAAAGGCGACTGACTAAGATAGTTTCTGACCTCTGGAATGTCGAGAATGATTAAAGATTGAGGAGATGCAATTTGCAGAGTCTGGTGGACAGGAGGAAAAGGGGAGATATGATATAGACCTACAAGTTGGTAAGGGGTTGTTATAGGATCAAAAAGCTCAACAGAAAATAGTGGGAAATCGGGGAGGGGAGACCAGAGATCATCCCTGGAAACTGTATAAAGAAGGTGTGAGTAGGGGAGTGAGAGACAGGTTTTTTTTTTTTGCAGAGTTGTAAACGATAGGAATGCCTTGCCTGAGAGTGTGGTTTCTGCAGGGAGTTCGAACGTGTTCAAAGCACGGTATGATGAGCTGTGTGTGTGATAAAAGAACCTCCCAGATGAGTCTTTGACTCCATGAGGTCTTAGGTAATAATAATAATAATAATAATAATAATAATAAAGAGGTTGGGAGAGTGCTTCACAGCTGATTCTAAATATATTTTTTCAGACTTATAACAACGTCTAAGTGGTATCAATGTTTATCTCCATCAATTCTATGTGAAGGAGTATCCAAAGCATTGTCTCCCAATGCTGACTTGCCATACAGATGATTGCAGTTGTAATTTTTGTGTTCGTCAAGGCAGAAATTAACTGATTTATGAGTCTGTCCAAAGTAAGCTAAACCATAAGCACAAGGACTTTATACACTCCAGAAGTACAAGAGGATGAGAAGAAGTTGATCTTCAGGACAGCAGACAAGGGTAGCTAATTGAATGAGAGGTTTGAAAGTGGCATGGAGATCATATTTACAGAGAACTTTGGCAATTTTTTCTCATGTATCCTTAATATATAGAATGGGAATAGTTTTGCTGTTATCCTGTCTGTTGGTTTCAAGAGGAATGGAGGGTGCATGCAGTATTTTATCAAAATTATATCTTAGATATAGTGTTAACCTAGATATACTGCCTTGATGGCTAAGTGTTTTGAGGACCATATTGTTGGGAAATAGTAGCGTGACTGCTTATGTAAATACCATCCAGTAAGAGTGAATTTTCTGTAAATGAAAAAGATGATGAGCCATTAGGAAGTCATGTCACTAGTGTATCTAGAAAGGTGAGATAACTTACTTTCTATTTCTATGGAAGTTTATTTTAGAATGTAGGCTGTTAAGATGCACTAAATATGTATCCAATGTGTCTGGACCATGAAGCCAAATAGCAAACATCTTCTGCACACTTCTGTGTGTGGAAGATGTGTTTGAATTGTCACGTGGGTCTGTACACTTCTGTGTGCAGACCCACATGACAAGGTGTTTGAAACTATATTTGGTGGAATAGGGTAGTTAAATCTTATTCATGAAGGGTCCTATGTCTGTATATTGTGCGTACTCTTACAGCCCATTTGCCTGTTTTGAGGGACAAATATTCCAATTTTTTGGGAGGAAAAACCTTCCGTCTCCATATGAGATCAGCTAATTCACCATTTGATTGCGACCACCTGATAAAGGTTCTTTATGTCATAGAAGGAATTCAAACCTGGGTCTTTCCAACCAAAGGGCTCATCTAAATGAACTGAGCTATGGGGGGCTCCAATGCAGTGGAGATGGCAGGTGTTAATTTTAGCCAACTTGATGTAAGCGCTGGGATCTGTTCTAGAATTAGTGTTAAGCTTGCACACATGTAAATACATTTAATCAAACTTTGCATGGAAAAGAAATTGCATGTAAAGCATCTCAAATAGGTAAATCGAAACTGAAATTGTCATGAAAACATAATCAGCTGGCCTTCCTTAAATTATGCTGGGGACACAAATACCATTCCAAACTGTCTAAGATTCAGACAGAAGTTCCATTCAGAAAAAGCAAAAGCTAAAAATTTCTTGATATTAAAATTAATTAATGATGATCATTATTTAAAACTGAGATGAGAACAACAGATCAATAGTTTAAAGGTAGACTTTTAGCAGATTTCAAAAAGCCAGAATACATTGGTATAGCATACAAATCTATAACTATCATATAGGCAAGCATGTAATAATCCATGAACAGGATATAATGCTTATATTTCTCACAGCATTCTCCAGAATATTCAGCAAGCATTTGATTGGGTTGAAATCTAGTGTATTCACAAACTGCATGTGTGTGTTCCTCATACTAATTCCTTACAATATGATAGTAAGATGATGCATTCTGGGAAACTCAGAGAAGAACCAAGGTAGATGATCTATTATGAGGTGCCATTAAGTAGTATCAGTAAATATGCAACAAGAGTTATAAATCTAACCATCAAGACATCCTTTTCAGCATGATAGTATATCCACCAGCCTAAACTGTGTTATTCTTTTAGGGAAAGAGAGTAGAACAGCAGCATCTTTAATACAGAAGATTTGCCTGGATCATCTGTGTAGGAGTTAGAGAAAAAAAATGATTCCAGGGAGTTGTCAGATTTAACTTTAGTTAATGCTATGGTATCCTCTAAATATGAGAGAAGTAAAGAAGATAGATGACAAAAGCTGCACTCATGCCCTTGGAACTCAAGAACATGACTGCCATTTATACAAAAGTCAAGTTTTCTGTTTGCCCTTTCAATCTGATTTTGGAGGAAATGTAGGAAATGGAGGAAATGTAGACTGAGAGTTATGGAACCACTCATGTATAATGAATTTGGAATGTATATGGAACCATTCATGTATAATGACATTTTTTGCGTACCTTAACACCCTGATTTTTGAACTGGAAGCATGATATATAGTGGATAGGGATTTAACAGAACAGGATTATTTTTAACTATAAATATCTTGGATCAGGATAGTAAAAACTGTAATCTAGCCATGGAAAGGAGTAGTAACCAAAATATTCAATGATACTTAACAATTAAACATATTTCAGACTGAATCATACAATTCACCTTCATAACCATTATAGCAAAACTAATTCACACAAAGAACATTTTACAATCGGCTAACCATCTTAGTGTCATACAGAGAAAACAAAAATGATAATAGTTTAGGAGACTTAACAGAAATTTATTATTTTTAATCTTATAAGAAATAAGATTAAAAATAATAAAATAATTGCACCCACTTAAGAATCTCCCAAACTTTCAAGATGGATAAACTGTTTTTAAGTTAAGTGAGGACAATACAAAAGGATGTGGCTCTCCTTGAGCCACATCCTTTTGTTCATTGTTAAAATAAACGTGTGCATGGCTTTCTCAAGAATTCTGTGTTCTGTGTCAATGCCATGCTGATTCAGCCTGGACTTCTGAGGTGCACCATAACAAATATACTTTTCATATTCACAAAAAGGCAGGTTCATCCAAAATATAAAAGATATTTGTTCAGAAAAGTTATTTTAAGCATGAATTTATTCAATGAGAAATCCAGGTCCTTGTTACTTAGCCCCAAATTAAATCAGAATGATAGCTTATCCATGCTGAAAGTGTGGGAGAATTTTATTTTAAGTAGACATATATTATTAAATATAATATTTTATTTATACTAAATAAATATACATGTAAGCCCAAACTACAAACATAATGCATTTTTGTAAATGTGCATGTAATTGAATATCTGCAAGTTATTTTTTTCGTAAGTTATAAATTTTTAATGTTTTTTGAAGGAAATTACTTTACTACAAATATAATAAAAATGAATAATTAAAAGTTAATTAGATTAATTAAACACAATGTCCTTTTCTGTTCCCTCATTAATAGTTATTCTCTTATTAATTGATACAAAAGTATTAATTATGCATTTGTAAAACAATAGTTTAATGTAAAAATACATAATTTGAAATGAATTTTTTTTTGTTCCATTTCTTAGACATTTTCTTTTTACAAATAACTAAATTATTGTTAAAACAATTGATATTTTAAATTGAAATGAGCAATTGTTAAAACAATTGATATTTTAAATTGAAATGAGCAATTGTTAAAACAATTGATATTTTAAGCAGGGGCAGCTCGTGCAAAGGCACTGTGGAACTGCAGTACCCCCAATTTTTCTCAACATATAAATATATTTATTAATTTATTTATATTTCTTGTAATATTTAATTTTATCATCAACAATCCTATACAATTCTCATATTTTGTATAAAAAATAATAAAAATCCATCTTGTAGCACTTGGAGGGCAAAGGACACTAGCAGCACTGTGTTTACCAGTGTCATATTGCTATGTGCACAAGCATATGCACGTTATAGCGAGATGAGAGCCATTAGCGTAATGCAGCACTGTCCGTCACGGAGTTCCACTGTTGTTTATATGCAGTTTCTATCGATAATAAAAAAATATTGTTTATTATCGATAGAATTATACAGTTTAGTATAATTCAAAATTACTTAAAAATAAAATCCATTTCTTTAATTGTAATTAAAGGATAGATTTACAATTTCTGGACATTACAATTAAATCCTTTAATTGTAATGTCCAAATATTTAAAGAGATGGAGTAAACATGATAAGCACTCTACTACTGGGGAACAATCTGTTTTATGATTGATTAGAAAACAACAATGAAGGAGAATGCTATATTTGGTTGGTATATTGCTATTCACTGTTTGTCCTTGTTTAATGAATTTGAAATGGACTATGCCGTTATGATTGAAAAAAACAAGTATCATCTTGATCTGTGACATTCGTACCTTTTCTGAACTTGAAGATATTTTCCACAGCAACTAACTTGGTAGGAAGGAAATGGAATTCATACACTTACTGAGAGATAATTACTAAGCAAAATGTGATGAAGGGGGACTTAGAGGATGAGAGTGTTGGATCTGGTTATAGGATCAGAAGATCTGTCTGTAACTAAGGTGGCTTCACTGCCTCCAATTGAGGAAAGTAATCAGGTGGTCTTGACTTGGGAGGTAGAAAATCATGTGGAAATTCTGGTTAAGAAGTACTATATATGGAACTACAAGGCAGATGATTATGATAATCTTAGGAGGTACCTTGAAGCAGTACCACTGCATCAAGATCTGCAAGGGAAGGATGTACACAGTGCATGGGGATAGTCAAGAGATATGTGGAAAGAGCAATATCATACTATACTCAAGATCAGGAGGATAAATCAAGTAGGAGTTAGATGGATGAGTGGTATCATTAAGCATGAACTGCAAAAAAAAAAAAAAAGGAATTGTTATGGAGAGTATATAAGGAGAAAGGTGACCAATTAACTCATGAATGGTACAAGACTCAGAAAAAAAAGGTGACCAGCATGATAAAGAAGGCAAAATCAGATTATGAGAAGAAATTAGCCAAGCAGGCAAAAGGAAATACCAAAGAGTTTTTCTACTATGTGGCAAGTAGGAGGAAGAAGAATGGGAGGATAACTTTAATGAGTGCAGATGGTAGAGAGGTGACAGAGGCAGATGAAAATGTTGAACTACTAAGTGACAACTATCATCTGTGACAACTATCAACTATGACACTTTGCATAAAGCAAAGGGTTGAGATTAACGTCTCCAATTTTGATATCAGGTTCAATATCACTTTCCTTCATAATGTGATCCATATTATTATTATTATTATTATTATTATTCCTGATACCTCCAAGGAGTCCGAAGACTCATCGTGGGAGGACATCTTCAATTGTCTCTACACCTTACCTCTACTACGAATCAACGCCATCTACCGCCCACCTCCAACACCACCACAACTAGTAATTTTTGTCTGTAAATTGTGTGTGTTCTGAAGGGCCGATTTGTATGTATGCGGGATGAAAAACCCGAGTTTCCGGGAGAAAACACCCTGCTACCTCCATATGAGATCGGCTAACTCACCATCGATTGAAATCGACCAGATAAAGATTCCTCCCGTCGCGACGAGAATCGAACTTAGGCCTATTCCAATCGAAGGGCGCAATGTACTGTCGTTCTTCCAATTGCGCTACGGAGGCGCAAATATAGATAATGAATAACAGAGGGGACAATGTCCATCCTTGTCTGACACCAGATATAACATTAAACCATCTTCCTGTACTTCCTTTAACTCTAACTGCTGATTTACAACTTAAATAAAGACTAAGTATTGCTTGATAAAATGCCCAATTGACACCATCTAACTGTAGCGTTTTGAATAGCTTCTCTCTTGGCAGCTTGTCATATGCTTTTTCCAGATTTACAAAACTTAAATACAGATCTTTGTTATATTCCCATGATTTCTCAACTATTTGTCGTAAAGTGAAAAGCTGCTCCTGACAGCCTCTATTTGGCCTGAATCCATCTTGTTCTTCACTAAGCTTCTCTTCCACAATCCTTTTCAACCGTTTCTCAAGTATACTTGCATATACAACTTACCAGGAATTCAGTAGGGAAATACCTCTGTAATTCTCACATTCAGTTTTATTTCCCTTTTTATATACAGGTACTATGAGAGCTCTATCCATTCATCTGGAATTCTGTCTAGGCCT
Organism: Typopeltis vanoorti; assembly: GCF_054136105.1. Classification (NCBI taxonomy): domain Eukaryota; kingdom Metazoa; phylum Arthropoda; class Arachnida; order Uropygi; family Thelyphonidae; genus Typopeltis; species Typopeltis vanoorti. The sequence goes on from NC_143555.1 coordinate 33,011,862, forward strand.
TCTAAATTATGCTGTGGTCACTGTAAGACTTTTATACCTCTATACTTGAGTATTTCTGATCGAATATCATCTACCCCTGCTGCCTTTCCACATTTCAGGCTTTTGATGGCTTTTTCTACTTCAAGTAGAGATATGTATTCCTGAAAGCATGCCTTTTGAGTGTTTTTTACCACTGTGCTGTCATCACTGCTTGTTTCATTTAGCAATTTTTTGAAGTAATTACTCCATACTTCAAGAATATCTTTATCTCCAGTTTTCATGTCACCTTTATCATCTCTAACTCCTTTTACAGCACTCTTTCCTCTATGTTCTTGCCAAAGTCCTCCCATGACTTTTGTTTAGCTAGTTTTACACAATGTTTAGCTTTCTTACATTTGTTTCTGTGTTCTCTAAGCACACAAGCTGACTTATTTGCCAGGAACTTTTGATATGCTTTCTTCTTTTCTTTCACTAACACTTTAACTTCCTGTGTCCACCATGGTGTTCTGATTTTTCTATCCTTGCAGACAACCTTACCACATGTTCTCTCTGGCTGGATCAATCACTGTTTTCTTCAGGATTTGCCACTGACTCTCCAAGGTGTGGTTCCTGTTCTCAAACTCTTTCATTTTTTCTTGAATAATGTTTGTCTATTTTAGTCTACAGTTTACATCTGAGAGCTGCTCAACTTTTATTCACTTTAAAACTTTCTTGCATGTTCTTCTTTTCAATATGAAATTCAGTTTTATCCTGCTGAAATTGGAAATGATCACCATTAGACTAAATGGTGATCATTTCCAATTTCAAATCCTCTGTCAACTCTAGTGTCCTGCACCAGGGAGAAAATATCACTATCAACAATAACATAGTCAATGAGACGACTTTTCTTATTCCTTGCCTCTTCTCTCCATGTGAATTTGTGCACATTTTTATGTTGGATCATTTGATTTCTATTTCAATACTCTTTCCTCCATTTCTAAACTTTTTCAATAGCCTAAAGAATATTTTGCCACCTCCGTGAGATTTGTTTTCTATGTTCTTAGCTAAGTCTTTCCAGGAATCTTGTTTAGTTAGCTTTACACAGTGTTTCACCTTTTTTTACATTGTCATTTGTATTCCCTTAGATCACAAGTGACTGACTTGCTAGTAACTTTTGATATGCTTTCTTTTTTTCCTTCAAAGTCTCCTAACTTCTTGAGTCAACCAGAGTTTAAGTTCTTTTTTTTTTTTTTTAATTCTTGCAGACAATCTCATCATATTACCCCCATACAACTTGAGAAATATTCTGTCAAGAAGGGGTATATGTGGAACTACAGCTACAAGGAAGGTGATTATGACAAGCTTCAGGTACTTACTATTGTTGAAGACTAATAATAAAATTAGTTTAATCCTTTATCTAAGTGTGAGCAAACAAAGTTTGTGCCTGAAATTATCTTCAGGACTGGGGTAAGGTGGTACAACACCAGGACAACTCGTTGCAAAGGTGGAGCAAGCTACCAACACTCCTATCTCAGTATCTCCTATAATGCAAAACACATCTCCTTGCGGATATGTCTAATGTTATGCATTAAGGGAAGGGCCACTACCCAGACTAGTTTCGACCTTTATTGAGGTCTCTTCAGTGGGAGCCAGGCCCAAGTGGAGATACTATAGTCCTTATAAGGACTGGCTTAAAGGGGCGAAGCAAGAATGCTTTTCATCTTCCCCGTTATCTGTAGAGGACAGTGTAGGGATAAGGTGTTATTGAGCAATTAAAGCTCTGATCATGGCAGGAGGGTAACAGCAATAGCCAAGCTTCAGTTAGAACTTCATTGGCTACAGCATTATCATCCATTACCCTCCAAGGGTATTCATTTCTTGTGGAGATACCAGGCAGAAGCATTAGCAGGTCATCTCTACCTATAGGAGTTGCCAAATGGTGTGCCACCCTTTTTTAATAAATTACTCTGGATTTAGAGAAAGATGTTGAAAGTTTATTTTTCACTTGGTTAGAGTATAATAAAATTAGTTTAATCCTTTATCCAAGTGTGAGCAAACAAAGTTTGCGCCTGAAAGCATCTTCAGGACTGGGGTAAGGTGGTACAACATCAGGGCAACTCGTTGCAAAGAGGAGAAAGCTACCAACATTCCTATCTCAGTATCTCCTATAATGCAAAACACATCTCCTTGCGGAGATGTCTAATGTTATGCATTAAGGGAAGGGCCACTACCCAGACTAGTTTTGACCTTTATTGAGGTCTCTTCAGTGGGAGCCAGGCCCAAGTGGAGATACCAGGCAGAAGCATTAGCAGTAGCTTGCTCCACCTTTGCAACGAGTTGCCCTGGTGTTGTACCACCTTACCCCAGTCCTGAAGATACTTTCAGGCACAAACTTTGTTTGCTCACACTTGGATAAAGGATTAAACTAATTTTATTATACTCTAACCAAGTGAAAAATAAACTTTCAACATCTTTCTCTAAATCCAGAGTAATTTATTAAAAAAGGGTGGCACACCATTTGGCAACTCCCATAGGTAGAGATGACCTGCTAATGCTTCTGCCTGGTTATTATGTCCTCAACATAATGTCCTCACAGCACTTAAGCCTCTACACAAGAATTCTAATCATACAAGGCTTCTGCCTGGTATCTCCACTTGGGCCTGGCTCCCACTGAAGAGACCTGTTTCCAGCGGCCTCGAGAGAAAGCTCCATGTTCCAGTCCTTCTTCAAACCTGTTCCAGCAGATTCCAGCAACAGTTTACGTGAACCGAAAAGAGAGCTCCGATTGAAGTCCTGCTACCAACAGGGTCCTGCCTTGGTAAGATTCCTTGTTCTTTTTGTGGGTTTTTTAGGCCTATACATTGCCTTCTGCTACTTTATAGGAATAGACTATCCTTGGAAAGTCTACTTCCTTCCTTTCTTTAAGTAATAATGTCTTTGGTTTTACTGAGGGTAAGACCCCTCGGGTTCGAAATTGATGCTAATATTGAGAAGAGGACGTTTGCGAAGACTATAATTAACTATGTCGGGGAAGACAACATTTCTGGTTTTACCCCTTATGGGGGGGGAAGGTTTCAAGTTGTATGCACTAACGTTGCAACTAGAGAAAAATTACTGAAAGGAGTCGAGCGCCAGGGAAAAGTTTTTCGTCCTTTTGTGGTAGGAAGTCTTTCCAAAAGTGTAAGAATAGATCGTTTCCCAATTGAATATCTTGAAGAAGACACTGACATCATCACTAAAGTTTTCTTGAAATGGGGATCCCTGCGGGATATAAAAATTGGCACGGACGCTGACTTCCCTCAATGGAAGTCAGGAGAAGTCACTTTTTCTGTCATGATGAAGGCAGAAATTCCGAATTTCGTCAAAATAGGATCGGCCAGGGTAATGGTTAGCTACCCTGGCGTAAAGCGACAATGCTTTAAGTGCGGTGCCCTCACTCATCTCGGGGCTCAGTGCCCGAAAATGAAATGTCGCAACTGCCTTACAACGGGCCATACATTGGAGAAATGCCAGTCGGCCTGCTTAAAATGTGGCAACAAGGACCACAAAGTGGACACCTGCCCAAGCAGAAACCATGCCGAAAGAGTGGGAGGCACTATCACACCCAACACTCCAACACCAGAAAACAATATCAGTGGCATGGAGCAGAACGACTTCCCAACCCTGAAGACCGCACATGAAAGGGCAGCAACAAAGAATAATACTGCCACATCGCAAATTGAAGCAACAGAGAAACCTACAGCCAAAACTGTAGAAGCAGCCAGGAAAGACTCAAAGCAGGAGGAACCAGCCAACGACCAAACCGCCACCATAGAAATTAAACAGAACCACCAGCAAGAAGCTTCTAGCACGGTAGTTGAAGAAACAACAGCAGAAGAAACAGTAGAAATGGAAACTCACAGTGAAGAAACCACACAAAAAAGGCCAGGCAGCCCTGAAGAAGGGAATGTAAAAAAACCAAAACCAGGGAGTCCGGGTGTAGTTGAAACTGGAAAAGTAACAGCAGAACCCACAAAGTACCCTTATGCAAAAGCCAATGCACCGATACTGCATCTGCTAAAAGACTTCCCCGAGGATGCGAAGGTTTTACGAAATGGAATAGAAACATTCGGGGATATCCTACTTATTCTCACAGGGAAAAATGGGCCTAAAGTGGTAAGCGCAGAGTGGAATGATATGTTTGTCGAAGACATAGACGAAATCACTCCAGAACAAATCGAAGAATTTATTGATGCAAAGGATGACGTGGGAGCAGCATTGTATAGAGGCCTAGGAATGCTAAACTACTCCCGCGGAGATAAGTTATATGATCACATCCTTAGTACCCACAACAATAGAAAGCAGGAGGATTCAAGCCCTGCCTAACACGCTGACAAGTCAGTCGACTTGTTGCATACAGCTGCCGAAGGGGGGGGGGGGAAAGAAAGGTCCTTTTTTTTTTGTTCTCTTTCAAATTAGAATTTTTGTTTTGAAAAGGTCTTTTCCACACAGGAGGGGGTACCCTGAGAACCTGGGCTGCAAAGGCCTACATCGAGGCGGTGCAGCTCCTTGTGGGCTGCATCACCCAGGCCAGGCTCTTCCCCCGCTCTTCTGATCATTCAGTTTGAAATTCCGAAATTCACCTAGTTTCTTATTTCTTTGGGTCTGTCTTACAAATTGTTATATGTACGTTTTAATGTTATTTACCACCAGTTTCCTTTTTCATGTGTTGCTTCTTTCATTTGTTTTTCCCTGCTTTCCTCAGGCAGAGGTGACTGACCGAGGAGAGCTGAAAAGAACAGATGGAGGGAGATAATGTCGGAGATCTGCTTGGTGCGGGCATTTAAGTCAGGCCAAGTAGATCGACTGATGCCTCTTTTAACTATCTACTACTATCCACTCTATCTTTCTCCTCCTCTCTCACTATCAGGCTGACTCTCAGCACAACTTTTATTAAATCTAAAGAGGCCAGTGATGAAAGGCATGAACTCCCATTCGACCTCAATAAAGGTCGAAACTAGTCTGGATAGCAGCCCTTCCCTTAATGCATAACATTAGATATATCCACAAGGAGATGTGTTTTGCATTATAGGAGATACTGAGATAGGCGTGTTGGTAGCTTGCTCCACCTTTGCATCGAGTTTCCCTGGTGTTGTACCACCTTATCCCAGTCCTGAAGATACTTTCAGGCGCAAACTTTGTTTGCTCACACTTGGATAAAGGATTAAACTAATTTTATTATACTCTAACCAAGTGAAAAATAAACTTTCAACAATATTGTTGAAGAAGTGGCTACTGCCTTGCTTCATCCCCACAGTAGGGGCCTCCAGTTTCTATCTCCCCCTTTTTTTTTAATTTTCATATGCAATGTAGGTGATGGCCTTGCTGGGCATGCTCAACACACCATTATATTATTCAAAAAGAGTGCCAGTTTCAATTCCATTCATGTGTACAGCAGTAAAGTTTTCTGCAGGCTGGCTGCCAGATACCAAAACCAATGATAAAACCAACACAGAACCAAACCCAATGGTAAGACATCTCTTGGAAGCTTTCCAATCAGCTAGTAAATAATCCTGCTGCCATTTACCCTGCCAGGTCAGTAGTATGCAGGGGATACTGTCTGATACCACACTTAACTAGAGTCTGGGCACTCTATTTGTGTAAGTCATGTACACGTCCATCAACACAGCTATGTGCCCTATTCTTTATGTTTCCTGAATCAACAACTCTATACATAAAAGTCAATCATAGAAATACTAACATTTTAACTATTGATACAAAAAAATCTTCCATAAAAAATAACAGGAATAAACAATAAAAATATGCCTCCCTCCAAAATAACACCAAAACTTCTTTCAAAAAAAAAAAACTTCCACATTCATTTCACCAACATTCATGGCATCAATATAAACATCAGTGATATACACCACCACTTACAATCATCAAAACCTAATCTCTTATTCCTAACAGAACCCCAAATGACATCCTCCATGACCACAGCCCACCTCAACTATCCCAACTACATACTGCATGGTGCTTTCTGCAAAAACAGGAGTAACATGTGCTTTAGTAAAATCTAATATCTCTTGAGAAAGGCTATTCAACTTGGAATCCCTACTTTTCAATCTGCTCTGGCACAAGATTTCCTTACCTCACTTTACAGCTTTCACTCTTTACTCTTTCTGCCTTTACCATTCCCATAACTCTGACAACCAAGCTGCCTTTTTTTGACTACTTATCACTAAAAACACAAACTGACTCACCTACTCCAACTTCACAGATCAAGCTGGAAGCGAAGCTGAATTGTTTTCCATCGGTCATGACCTAATACAAATAATTAATCTACCAACAAGAATACCAGACAATCCTCATCATTCTTCCAACACTCTGGACCTTTCTTAACCATCTCTCCTTCCAAATACAGTGGATGTCTGCTTTCCTGTTGGCAATTCTGACAATCTTATTCAAGTCTCCTTCTCTGCAGTTCATCCTGCTCTCAACCAATCTCAACCTTGTATCCTGTGGCCCTACTGTTGTGGCAACTGAGATAGACATCAGTAAAATACTCAATTAATCTCAAAACTAATAAGGCTTCTGGTCCAGATGGTATTCCTTCAATTGTATGTAAAACTCTAAAACTTGTGCTCAGAATTAATACCCATCCTGTATCATATATATAAACTACCATAATATAGTAGCATCTGGCCAACAGCATGGAAGCAAATCTATCAACCCAACCCATTGCTCTCACACCTCAGTTCTTTAAAAACTGATGGAGAAGATTATCAACAACCAGCTTCATTAGCTGGACACTCAACAGTTAATTAGAAATCACCAATATGGATTTTTCCATTTTCATTCCACAGCTGATCTAGCTAATCTCATCCACCTTAGGACACAGGCTCTTATCATTATTATGTGACACCCCCAGGGAGTTCAAGGACACTAAATACATCTCACCCTCTTCACTACTACTTAATTCTCCTACTACAACACTTCTACCATCAGTGCCATCTACCACCCATCATCACCAACAACAGTATTTTTTTTGTCTGTAGATTGCATGTGTTCTGAAAGCCAATTTGTCTGTATGCAGGATGAAAAACCGTGCTACCTCCATATGACACTGGAAAACTCACCTTCAACTGAAAAAGCCCATATAAGGTTTCCCCCTGTCATGACGAGAATCAAACCCAGGTCTTTTCCAATTGAAGGGCGCAATGTTCCACTGTTCTTCCAATTGCACTATATGAAGGCTATAGAAAGATCTGTAGAAACCCATGTTATTGCTCTTGATGTTTCAAAAGCATTAGATTATGTTTAGCATCGAGGCCTCCTGAATAAGCTACTATCTTATGGCCTCCTTCTTGCACTCTGTGAGTGGACTGTCAGCTTCCTCACTGGTCCTTCATTGAGTGTCATAGTGGATGGCTTCCTCTCAACAATTTTCTCCATCAATTCTATAGTACCAAAGGATTCTGTACTCTCACCCACACTCTTCCTCTTTTACATCAATAACCTTTCTCTGATTTCAAATCCTATTCAAAGTTCACTAATGGCAGTACACTTCCATCCCTACTCTACTTCATTTGAGAAACCCTGTAGTACTTAGAATGATAGAAGTACTCAAAATCTTCCATAGCCAATGACTTAAACACTGATCTCTTCAACATATTCAAAATGGGGTGAAGACAACTTAGTCAATTTCAATGCCCAAAAGAAAAAAAAAAAAAAAAAAAACTTGAGCATGCCTTATTACTGCAAGAAAGATCCTATCTCACTCTCTCTTACTTTTGATAATATTGCAATTTCTTTTCAAGATCAGCTTTCTCTTCTTGGGTTGACCGTCAAATCCAATTTATCCTGGCACAAACATATTACACACAGCCTTCTCAACCTCTAAATAGCTTTAGTTCTTTTCCGTTCAGAACATTAAACCTCTTCCTGTCAACTCCTAACACTTCATAAGTCTCAGATCTGACCAACCATGGAATATTGTTCCCACCTTTGTGATGTGCATCCAAGACCTCCTTAAGAATTCTTGATGATATTCTGAGGAGGGCAATCTGCTTAATAGATGACCCTTTCCCCACAGACTCCCTTCAGTCACTTTATCATAGGAGCTCTGTGCCAGCATTGTGCTTTTTCTATAAGTACTTTCATGAGCATTGCTGCTCTGAATTGGCTGCTACCATTCCTCCACTTTCTTCTAACCATGTAAGAACTAGAGCAGCCTGGCCAACATCTATACACTGTCCAGCTCTGAACACACCAAACTAACTTCTCATCAGCTTCCTTCATTTCATCCATCTCTAATTCTTTGGAATACTCCTCCCTCTGCCCCCCCCTGCCTCCCATACTGTTTTTTTCCCATAAGTACAACTCTCACTCTTTAAGAAACATACCAACAGGCTATATTTTCTCCATAATCACTTACCCATGCATTTTGATTTTTATTAAATTGAAGTTTTATCATAATGCAGTAGTTATTTCCATGATTTATAATAATGAATATTATGACTGGATCATTCTTTTGACAGAATAGTTGACTTATTGCCTAAAAAAAAAAAGGTGGGGGGGGGGCACTTGTTGAACTGGGGAATGACCCAGCCAGCATGAAATTCTATCATGTAGTATCATTACTTTATGTTTAAGCCAATAAGAATACAATCTGGTCTACTAAATCCCAACTTGGCAGCCCATCTTCATTCGTGTATTCAGATAGATACCTACTAACAAGGCACGCTACGGGGACTAGACATTAGGTCAGAAGCCTTTGCAAGTTCTCCACATTCCTTAAAAAGCTATGTGGAGGTCTCCTCCCAGTTAATCAGCTCTGATACTTAAGCAACCTCCTCCAGTTGGAGTTGGGGACATTAAAGTCACAAGGAAATTGATAATGTTTGGACATTTGTATGCAGAATACCAACTTAAAGGATTAAGCATTGAGAGCACTAGTCATTTTGAGAATTACTGAGAGTAGCAACTCCACATGTGATGAATGGAACGATAAAATTTTATTATTATTACTACAATGTGACACCTCCAAGGACATATCATAAGAGAGCAATCTGCTCTATATACCAACCACTATATACATCTCGGCATTTCCCCTACCACTTAATTCTCTAATTATAACATAATGACACTACTACCATCAATGCAGTCTATCACCCACTATCTACAACAGTATTATTTGCTGTAAATTGCACATGTTCTGATGAAAAACCCAAGTTTCCAGGAAAAAAAACCCTGCTAAAGAAGAGTTTTTGTTAAGTAGCTGTTTTTATTTCTTTGGATTTCAAGAATAATTAACATGCTCATAGTGTTATACCTGCGACCTATCTCCTTGCTTTGCACCACCTTTAACCTCTTTGAAAGAATTCTCCTTAAAAGAATTTCACCACTCATCGAAAGAGCACTCCCGACTGAATAAGCTGGCTTCAGGCCAGGAAGAAGTTGCTGTGACCAGGTCCTGGACCTGACAACTCAAATTGAAACAGGCTTCCAGAAGAAATTTAAATCTGGAGCCACCGTCATTGACCTAACATCTGCTTATGAACTGCCTGGATCAGGGGCCTCCTCCTAAAACTAGGAAATATTATAAAGTGTAAAAAAATTTCCAACTTTTTGATTCTATTCTCTCCAACAGAAAGATCCGGGTCCATATTGGCGGCCCAGATTCCTTCACAACAGTCTTCCTCAAGGCTCTGTGTTATCCCCTATACTTTTTAACATCTACATGTATGATCTACCTCATACCAGATCAAGTGATAATATGTATGCCGATGACCTAGCGATCTTACATCAATCCACCTCCTTTACAAACCTAGAATCAACCTTGAATACAGACCTGAACACCCTGGAAGAGTACTTTAAGCAGTGGTACTTGAAGCCAAATCCAATGAAAACAGTGTCCTCAGTATTCCACCTGTACAATGCAGAGGCGAATCGACAACTCAACCTTTCTTTCTGTGGAAAAATGGTAGAACACAAGCCTCACCCAAAATACCTTGGGGTGAGCCTGGACAGAAGCCTAACCTATAAAAGGCACATCATCAACCTCTCCAATAAAATTAAAATCAGAAATAATATCATTTCAAGGCTTGCTGGAACAACCTGGGTTGTGGTGCAGAAGTCCTAAGGTCGTCTGCACTAGCCCTTGCATTCTCTGCAGCAGAATATTGTGCCCCTGTCTGGGAAAGAAGTACACACACTAGCATTATAGACACCCAGCTAAACTCTACCATGCGCACAATTAATGGAACAGGAGAGAGGGCTGCTTCTCACCTGGCTGCCTGTTCTATCTAACATTGCTCCACCACACATATGGAGAAGATAAGCCTCGATTAAGGAATTTAATAAAGCAGCGAGCAATCCACTCCTGCCCCTACATCAGACGCTCATAAACCTAGTCTACATCTCAAATCTAGAAAGCCTCTCTGGTCCATGGACAAACTCTCTTCAGCTCCTCTGCCATCAATATCTGACATATGGAGAGAACGCTGGTCCAACAATCTACCAACAAACAGCTTCCTGGTAGAAGATCCCTGTACTCTGCAGCCTGGTTTTGATCTTCATAGGAAGATTTGATCATTAATAAACAGGATCAGAACTAGTTAGGGCAGATGTGGCTACCTTCTACATAAATGGGGACTGTCAGATCACCCGTTTTGTGATTGTTCTCCCGTGGCTCAGACGATTACTCATATTGCATACGACTGCACAAGGTGCCAATTTCACGGTGGTGGCCTACAGGACATTCACAAAGTGACGGATGAGACCTTGAATTGGCTTTCCAGCCTGGACCTTGTTGGTGTAGCGGTGGTTATGGAGGAAACAGAAGATCAGGGTCCCGTCTCACCAAGAAGACGTCATTCTCGTAGTCACTCTCACACACTAAGGATTATATCTTAAGCTGTAATTATATCATTACAGCTTAAGATATAATCCTTAGTGTGTAATTTACTGATTGTAGTTTTTTGTCCAACTGGAACTGCTGTAGCTTAAAGATCAATGTTGTTGTTTTTGCAAAGAACTAGAAAGAAGAATATTAAACCAAATATTTAGTGAACTGAATCACTGAATAAGAATAGATTTTTGTCATTATTTTAGATATTTGGATGCATATTAAGCGTAGACATGTTCAAAAATCTGATCTAATGATAAATGCGTGATAAATCTCTTGAAGCTCTGCTTTATTATCAGCTAAAATATCAATATAAATCAGAAACTTCAGATGATTCTTCTTCTTCTACCAACATCATGGTTCAACAAGGTATTTAATTTACAACTTAATCCCAGAAATAAATAATATCGATGATATTGATAAATAATATTGATCTTGTTTGTTGTTGATGGTATACTTCCTAAATTCAGTTTTAATGTTGCTATGACATGTCAGCACTAATTTTCATTGGGTTTGTAAACTTTATGTCGTTTAAATTATTTTATATCCTATTAAATCATTGATGTCTGCTGCACCTTTGTTAAAATCTATGTTTATCTTATTCAAAACTTAACTCTAACTTAAATTTGATTTCAATCTTAACAGTCGTAATTCCAAGCTCTTAATCCGTTACTTGATCTAGTTACTTATTTTTAATCCTTATTTGTAAACTTTTGACCCTCCCCCTTTCTCAAAGTTGTATCTATGCTATTCACGTGCTCGTAATTTTTATAACTTGAGAACTTTGCCTCGGGTTAGTGCCAAATTCCGTTGTTATAACAGCAAGCATATTTCTTCAATATTGACTTCTGAAAATTTATATTATTATCTCGACTGCACCATCAGGAGTCTCAGATAAGATTTTAATATCCTTCCTAAAGAAAAAAATAATTTGCTTAACACAGAAATACTTCTAACTTTCCACACACTATCAAGCAACATAAAACTATTCTATAGTCGTGGCAAACTATCCCCTTAGATCATATAGGTTCAATTTTTATGAGCAGTGCATTGGTATGCAGGAATCAGGCAAATTATTTGGCAAACAAAACAATTTATTCATTCTAATTGAAAGAAAGTACAAAAGGGTCAATACTAAAATCAAAATATCTCTCAGGCTCTATACTTTTCACCAATATTAGCTTGGATTCAAATTAATCAACCTAGCTTCACAATTCTTCTTTAAACAAATTGACTAATGCACTAATTATTCCTATAACTTATTCATACACTAAACAGATTTGTGCATACTACATCATATTTTTAACTCAAACCTTCACATATGCTAACTCTATCTTAACACACATAACTCAGCAGGTTATTTCGCAAAATTAAACTCACGACCTAGAGTCCTTATTAATGATCTTAACTCTAAACAAAATTTTCAATACAATAGCAATCTTTTCTGCACATTTCACTTCTAGAAATTTCTAGAAGGCCTTACTTGGTTGTATAGTCTGCAATTGTTGATCCTTCTTTTACCTTCTGTTATAGCTCACTACCGGGTGCCTATTACGATATCGAAGATATTTCATCAACGGAAACCTTTCGATAACTTGGCGGCTGAAAAAACTCAGAACTGATTGTCGTTACTGCATAATCAAGCCTTCTATTACTTCCGAATGTCTGTTGGCAGGACGTGGATCTGTGACTTTGAGTCAGCAAGAGACAGTGGAATTCCTTGCATCTAGGGCTGGAATCAAGAGCCGGAACAATGTTGAAAGTTTATTTTTCACTTGGCTAGAGTATAATAAAATTAGTTTAATCCTTTATCCAAGTGTGAGCAAACAAAGTTTGCACCTGAAAGTATCTTCAGGACTGGGGTAAGGTGGTACAACACCAAGGCAACTTGTTGCAAAGGTGGAGCAAGCTACCAACACGCCTATCTCAGTATCTCCTATAATGCAAAACACATCTCCTTGCGAATATGTCTAACGTTATGCATTAAGGGAAGGGCCACTACCCAGACTAGTTTCGACCTTTATTGAGGTCTCTTCAGTGGGAGCCAGGCCCAAGTGGAGATACCAGGCAGAAGCATTAGCAGGTCATCTCTACCTATACCACCTTACCCCAGTCCTGAAGATACTTTCAGGCACAAACTTTGTTTGCTCACACTTGGATAAAGGATTAAACTAATTTTATTATACTCTAACCAAGTGAAATATAAACTTTCAACATCTTTCTCTAAATCCAGAGTAATTTATTAAAAAGGGTGGCACACCATTTGGCAACTCCTATAGGTAGAGATGACCTGCTAATGCTTCTGCCTGGTATCTCCACTTGGGCCTGGCTTCCACTGAAGAGACCTCAATAAAGGTCGAAACTAGTCTGGGTAGTGGCCCTTCCTTTAATGCATAACGTTAGACATATCCGCAAGGAGATGTGTTTTGCATTATAGGAGATACTGAGATAGGAGTGTTGGTAGCTTGCCCCACCTATGCAACGAGTTGCCTTGGTGTTGTACCACCTTACCCCAGTCCTGAAGATACTTTCAGGCGCAAACTTTGTTTGCTCACACTTGGATAAAGGATTAAACTAATTTTATTATAAGCCGGAACAATGTCTGAAAAGGCGATGACAAAACCAAAAAGTGCACGCCAAAGTGCTACACGCCACCAATGAGAAAGAGCCTTCTTACTACCTGTGGGAAAAGGAGCGCGCCTGAAATCTCGATCCATCCCTTTTTTATTCTCTTCTTTCAACCTTGGAACTGCTACCGATTTTAAACCCTTGGGTATTTCCTGGGTCTGCACCCGCCACCTTTTTCATCATTGCGTTAAGGTGGGAAACCCCCGTACATACTTGACCTTCCACCTAGTAATTGCCTTAGGTCATTAGTTAATCTGTTTGGAATATTTCTTTGTCTGGAAGTTTCCTTTGTACTTTTTAATTTATACTTAACTTTCTTTGTTCTTTACTAAATTTTGGCGATTACATTATTTAACAATTCACTAAAATTTACTTCCATATTACTAAACATAACAAATTTGCTGATTAACCACAAGTACTTTGTATGGATTTTCATTTTCCAGTAAAATTGGTATATAAGGCATTTTTGTATAAAAATCCTTCTATATACAATTTTACAGGTTTATATAAGCTTTTTGGTAAGTTCTTTCAAGAGAAAAAGAAATCAAATTCCACTTTCATGACTATATGGAAATAGATGTTAATTATGGTAAGGTTATTCTGTGAAGCAAATTCTATCAAGCTGATACTTCAATCATTAGTTTCAACCTACTCTTTTACAGACTCTGGTCAGGTCTGATAAAAAGAAGGAAATTTCATTTTATATCTGTTCCAATTTCTGTGTACTATGGGGAAACTTCTGTTGAATATTTAATAAATAAAATTATCTGTTTGTAGATTAAATTCATTTAATGATATTCACTTAATATAAGTACCAGTGAAAATACTTAAATTATGGAGATATTTAATGGCTTTCCCTTTAGCCTTACTATAGCAAGTCTGCTATTTACAATTTAGTTCATAATGTAATGTGCGATATTCTTATGATCAAGAAATTCACACTCACACCTTGAGAAGATGTAAGTCTCAGCTGACTGGGCTAGAGTCTCAGCTGACTGGGCTAGAGTCTCAGCTGACTGGGCTACAGAGTCTCAGCTTGGAGTAATTACTTTGAAAAATTATTAAATGAGGTAGCCAGTGATCGAACCATCATAAAACAATCCTGCTTTGATCTTCTCTTTCACAAATGAGAATGACATTAATCAGGAATGATTAATGTGATGGTGGTTCGATCACTGGCAACCTCATTTAATAATTTTTCAAAATAATTACTCCAAGCTGAGACTCTGTAGCCCAGTCAGTTTCAATGAAGCCTTTGGCTGCAAGACCAGGGTTCAAACCCCCCATCAAGGCTTTCCAACTGAGGTGAGTTAGTCGGTCTCATACAGAGGTGGCAAGATTTCTCTTCCTGGAAACTTGGGTTTTCCATCCTGACATAATACATTATATAAAAAGGATTAAGCACCTTATCAGAGCATTAATTAGGTCTCAATTAATTAATTAGGCCATGACAGGATATTGAGCCTAACGTGTAAGGGAAAACAAGAATTACTCCAAACACTGGTCAGGATGGTCAAATAGATTATGATTCTGCTGTAAGGTCAATAATGGGTTGTGGTTTGAATCATATTATGGATAGGGATTTTTGTATGTGTTTCAGTAGCAGATAAATATCATCCAGTGAGATTACCCTGCTTACTGGAGGTCTGAGGTGGCTGGCTGAGGTGGAAAAGTTTCCCAATTCAATCTCTTAAATAAGGTTTCAATATTATTTATCTTGAATGTAAAGGAGAAAAAATTCCAAAATATATTCATATATATATATATATATATATATACACACCTATCATACAGGATTTTTATCCCTCAATTATCAACCTTCCAATAATCAAACACTCAGTCAAACAATGGGTTAGCATGTCATCTGACTGAGCAGCCAGTTAATCAGCACACTGATTTCCGAAAGCAATATTTTTAACAGAATAATTTTCAGTCAAGTGTTATTATTTTTAGTGCAAACTACAAACAATTGGCATATTGTAACAAGGAAGAAAAAAAATTAATAATAATAATAATTAACCAATACTAACATATGTGATAGAGCTGCAGGAGAAGTCAGTCTAAAATATATCAATCCAAAGGCATTAGCTGATGTAGTCAATGCTAACTATACTAACACCACTATGGCAAATTCACCCACTATAACAAACTGCTGAAAATTATATTCTTGTTTTAATCCCAAATCCAAGTGTAAATTAACTTCACGACTAGTCTACTTATATATATAGAGGTTTTTAACTTTATATCAGTTGCTTTAGTATCCCATAACACAAAAACATTATGGGAAGGGTCACTACCCAGACCAGTTTTGACCTTTATTGAGGTCTCATCAGTGAGAGCCAGACAAAAGATGATACAAAGGTTAAATAAGGCAACTGATGTCAACAGCCTCTATATACAAGTAGACTACATGTGAAGCCACTTTACACTTATGCTTACACTTGGGTGTAGGATTAAAACAAGAACACAATTTCTTGTCAAGTATAATATAAACTGCTGTAACATTCCAATCAAATCCCCACAGGTGGAATACTATGCTAAAAGAAATTCACTATAATAACAAACTTCTACTACAGTGAATGATTTTCCAATTCATTACAGCAGAAATGAAAATGTCTTACTATATCAAACTATAAGTATGGTATAGTAGCTTTTAAATATTTTAGTAATTGTATCTGGATTTGTGATGCATGTGTGTGAAATGTTGAACCATATTTTAGTCACAGTACCACATGAGCACTCCTGCATCTGAATGAAACATGGATATTGTTAACAGTGCAGAGTAAGTTCAGTATGCATGTTTTTGGGTAGAGAATGAATGGTATAGGTTTATGAATGGTACAAGAATTTTGTTGCATCAAGGTATTGTAAATGTCCTACCATGGAAAGCAGTAGTCCATTAGTAAGTGAGGAAAAAGGGAATCAACTTGGAAAAAATTTAACATTAAGTACATCCAAAGTCAATGACTTGAAAGTTGTAAACTAGTGTGCATGTATGAAATGTATAAAAAAAGTTTACATCTAAAACAATGCAACTTATTAACTATGCAAGGCCATCAATTAGCATCTGTGAAGGTTTGCATAATCAATGAAGTGCATCCATCAGATATTTTATGACAATATCTTATGATGAAATAAAGGTTTCAAGTCTCATTATAATGAAATGTCAAGATTTAAAGAAATTAAAATTCTCATGTATGTGCAAAAATGACCCATGATGCTTTCTGCATCTTTCATTCAAAAACATTCAAAATTGAATTATTTCTACATCATGTGGATCACTTAAGGGTCAAGAGCCAAATAACTGGGAGGAGACCTCAATATTGTCTTTCAGGAATGCAGAAAGCCAATGGGGATTCTGACCTAATGTCCAATCCACACATTCACATGGTGTGCCCTGTTAGTAGGCATCTACTGGGTACTGAATGAATGAGGATAGGCTGGCAATTTGGAACTTAGCCAACCAAAATACTCTCTAATGGCTTAAACCACAAATGCATATGATGGTACATATCAGCTTTCATAATAGGGCATTGACCGGTTAAACAAGCCCCCCCCCCCCCCCCCCCATGCACTGTTTTCATCAGGGAACCAAGTGAACATTAAAAGTCAGCTACTGGAACAAACTCCAACTAGACATCTAGAAGACAAAGAAGAATAAACCCAACATCAGAGGAACTGAAGAGGGAACCATAAATATAAGGAGTATTAATGGAAAGGAAATCGAACTTAGAGAAGAATTGGAAAAGTACCACGTGGACATAATTGGTATTACCAATTGTGTAATTATGACATAATTGGACATAATTTCAGAAAACTTCAAATTAGGGGAAATGGGCAATCAAACTTATTTGTGCCTATGGTCCCACAGAAGGTTCTTCTAAGGAAGAAGTGGAGGAATTTTTCAAGTCAATAGAACAGGCAGTGGACATAAAGAAAATGGATAAAGTGGTCTTTGTTGGAGATCAGAACAGCATAGTAGGAAATGAATCTTACCAGAAATAAAGGAACATTTTGAGAAAATTTGGAGAAAAGGGCAAAAGCTAATAATAATGGTATTTACTGGACTTCTGCTTAGGATGCAGACTAGTCATTATAAATACCATGTTTCAACATAAAGATGTGCACAAGTTCACATAGAGAGAGAGAGAAGACACAAGAAATAGGGAAAAACTTATTAACTACAACATTATTGATAGTGATATCATCATGCTGATTCAGGATACACGTGTGCTCAGAGGATTTGAAATCAGAAGTGACCATTACTTAGGACTAAGCAGGATAAAAATAGTTATCACATTGAAAAGAATGGTATATAGAAAGTTTTAAAAATAATTAGAGTAGCTTTTACAGGTAATTGTAGACTCAACTATAAAAACATTACTGAAGAAAAATTTAAACAAACTGAAAACAAGAACCAAACCTTGGAGTCTCAGCGACAAACTCTGAAAACAACATTGACTGATTCAGCTAGGGAGATATGTGGTGAAGCTTTCTCTGCAAGATAGAAAAATAAGAACACAATAGTGGACACAAGAAGTTAAAGAAGAAAGCATACCAAAAGTTCCTAGCAAATAAGTGGGCAGACACCCTAAAAGAATACAGAGAAAAATGCAAGAGAGCTAAGCTGTGTATGTGTGTGTGTGTAAAAGTAACTAAACAAAAGTTATGGAAAGACTTTGGGAAGAGGTTCATGAAAATGAGGTTGAAGAGCTCTTGCATAACCTGGATAAGAATTTGTCTATAGGGACAGATGGAATATCAACCTTTGCTAAAGGAATGTTCAGCAGAATTGGGTAGGCCTTTCACATGTTTGTATAACTTGAGTCTCAGCTCAGGAATGATACCAAAGGAATGTATGATAGTTCCATTTTACCAGGATGGTGCAAAAACTGATGTGTCTAACTACCGACCTATCAGTATCTCTGGTGTGGTAGTGAAGATTTTAGAGAAGTTGGTAAGAACTTGCATACAGAAACGGGTAGGCAAACATGTTATACTCTGCAAGGAACAGCATGGGTTTATTAAAGGAGGGTCATGTTTTAGTAATTTGCTCATACTTTATAACAATGTTATGGCCGAGTTGGATAAAGGGAATGGATACACTATGATAATGTTGGATTTTTCTAAGGTATTTGATAAGATACCCCACAAAAGGCTGTTGCATAAACTGGAGAACATGGGGTTGGAATATAAACTCTTGACTTGGATCAGGGGATGGTTGACAGACAGATATTCAAAAGTGGAATACAGTGGGTGTGAATCTGCCAGATTTAATGTCAAAATGGTGAACCTCAGGGTTCACCATTTTGACCTTAAATATTTAAAAATGGTCCAAATCAGTATTTGGACCATTATTGTTTAATCTGTACATTAATGACATCAGAAAGGATATAACATCAGATGTGCAATCGTTTGCCAATGATGTGAAGATAGGCAAAGAAATCAGGGATGCTACTGATATTCAACAATTACAAAATGATTTGAATAGACTGGAAATTTGGGCAAACAAAAATAGCTGTCAATTTAATGTTAGTAAGTTAAAGTTATGCACTATGGCATGATTAGAGTTCCAGTGGCATATTATATTAGCAGGGTTATGCTACAAGAAACTGAAGAGGCAAAGGATCTTGGCATATTGGTGGATAGGAATTTAAAGTTCAAAGGTCACATAGCAAAAGTTGCAAATACAACTTAGAGGATAATTGCGATGTTGAAGCGAACCTTGACATGCAAGGATAAGGAAGTCATTTTGCCTCTTTATATGGCTTTGATAAGACCACACCTGGATTATTGTGGGCAGATTTGGTCTCACAGGTTCCAAAGGGATAAAGAAGCTGTGGAAAGGGTGCAAAGAAGAGTTACAAAGATTATATATGGGATTTAGATTATAAGGAAAGATTTCAAGTATGTGGATTGCAGACTCTAGTTAACAGGAGAAAGAGGGGTGATATGATAGAGGTCTATAAACTTTTGAATGGGATATCAGCTGATGAAATCAGTTATCCCATTATAGGATATCGACTGATGAAATTTTTCATTATATGGAAAGTGGGGAGAGAACATGGGGGAAATCTATGGAAGTTAAATTTATTTGCAGTCAAGAAAGGGTTAAGAGCTAGGTTTTTCTCCCAGAGAGCAGTGAGTGAGTGGAATAATTTGCCCTTTGGGGATTGAGTGCATCTAGTGTGAATGAATTTAAGGGAGGATATGATAGCTGGTTTTGATGATTTATAGCCTCCCTCGATGAGTCCTTGACTCTCTGGAGGTCACTAATAATAATAATTATAATAAAAAGGTGGCAAAATGTTCTGGAGGCTACTGAAGAAGCTTAGAAATGAAGGAAAGAGTATTGTAAAAGAAATCAAAGATGATACAGGGGACATGAAAACTGAAGATAAGGATATCCTAGATGTCTGGAGTAGTTATTTCGAAAGACTGTTAAACGAACCAAGCAGTGACAGAACCATACTAGAAAATTTTCAAGTGGAATGCAAAGAGGAGTACATATCAATACTTGAGGTAGAAAAAGCAGTCAAAAACATGAAATATGGAAAGGCAGCTGGAGTAGATGAAATTTGACTATAAATGCATATGTCCATATTCAGAGTGTCTGGTCAGAAGGTCGAATTCCCAATGAATGGAATAGAGCTCTCATAGTACCTATCTATAAAAAAAAGGGAATAAAGTTGAATGTGAGAATTACAGAGGAATTTCTCTACTGAGTGTTCCAGGTAAGATTTATGCAAACATACTTGAAAAGAAGTTGAGAAAGATTGAGGAAGAGAAACTTGGAGCAGAACAAGATGGGTTCAGGCTAAATAGAGGTTGTCAAGATCAGATTTTCACTTTAAGACAAATAATTGAGAAATTGTGACAATATGACAAAGATGTGTACTCAAGTTTTGTAAATCTGGAAAAGGCATAAAACAAGGTGTCCAGAGGAAACCTTTTTCAAAGCATTACAATTATATGAGGTAAATGGAACATTATTACACATAGCAATACAAAATGTATATTTAAAGGTGTCAGTCAGCAGTCAGAATTTAAGAATACAGGAAGATGGTTTTTATGTAAAATCACGGGTAAGACAAGGATGCACATTATCTTCCCTCTTATTTATCATCTGTATGGATCGCATTTTAAAAGAACACGACATTAAACCTGATATTACAATTAGAGATGTTAAACTTAGCCCTTTGCTTTATATAGATGATGTATTCCTAAAATCCCATCCAGCACAAGTCTCTAGGATTCTCTAACTAAATTGAATTATCTCTGTAACAACTTTGGCATGAAAATTAGCAATAAAAAGACTAAAACTAAGAAAATAGGCAGAAACATAGAAAATTTCAGCTGCATTCTTGATGGACAACTCACAGAACAAGTAAAATATTTCATCTATTTAGAAACAGTTTTTAGTGAAGATGGAAAGTTTAATTTGGAAATAAACAGCAGAATAATCAAAGATAGAATGATGGGGGTGCTAACTGAATAAATTTATATGAAATAAGAGAGAAATTAGTCAAACCACCTGACTAGTAGTATACAAGAAAGAGTTCAAACCACAAGTCATGGATCTGAGAGTTGGATTAGAAATAAAGCACTTGATCAAAGACTAGAGACCACAGATATGGGGGTTCTGAGAAAATTGAGGAGAGTGAACTAGCATCAAAGGCAGAATCATATTAAAAATGAAGATATCAGAAAAGAATTTGACATTATAGCATTCAAGAATGTGTCAGCAGAGCTAACCTAAGGTGATATGGCCACTTAAATCGAATGGGTGAGGAAAGGTTCACCCATTTGATGATGTTTGATGCCAAGATGGCAGGAAAGAGACCCAGAGGAAAACAAAAGTCTACATGGATTGATTCAATCAGAAGTGCCTTAGAAGCATGGAATGTTATATATGACAATATCAGAGTGCTCACAAGTAATGGATTGATTTGGAGGGAAAATGTTGATAGGAGATTAATAATAATGTAAACTTAATCATGTAGTTCTGTCATAAGTCACCTGAATACTCCTTGAGGGTCTATCAGAAAATTGATGATGATCATGAGTAACAAGAAAGTGTATGGCTTATTTTTCATAGAAAGGAATGTCACCAGTTCCATATACTTAAAAGCATTCTCTCATTTTAGAGAATGATGAAAAGAATCAAGAATGCATATTTTCTCAGCAGGACAGTGCCTAATTCATTTCTGATTGGTTGCTTGCTTTGGAATTATGATGAAAGCAATGTGCAAAGACACGTCAGTGTATTATTACTGAATCAACTGGTTGAGCTGTTCTAATTTTTTGATCACCACACCCTTCCTACTATCGATATTTGTAAAAGAAAAAAAAAAAAGATTCTGTGGGCATGCTACCTGCTGATGTTCTACAGAAAAGAATCACATGTGCAGAAGTCATGGAAAACATGCCACATCTGGTAAGAAAGTGACTGCTGATGAGCATTAGTCATGTCACAGACAGAAGCTACATCTTCTGTCTGTGACATGACTAATCTCCTCCTGGGTCTTCCTTTTGATTGGTGTCCCTTTGGTTTATATTTCCAGGCAATATTTGGCCATCTGTCTTCATTCATTCTTTCTATAGTTTGTGATGTCGTCTGTTAAGTTAATTATGGATAACAGAAGCTACATCATAATCTTAAAATTCAAGAAATTCAATAATTTAAATTTATGCATTCTACTATATTATTCAGAACTGTACAGCTACTTCACAATTATGAATGGATGTAATGTATATACTGCATCTCAACTTCCCCTTAAATATGTCAGACTCAAATGGCCTGTGATGGCCAAGTAATGATTCAGCTGTTGTTTTCCTATCAGACTCCTTCAGGTTCTAGGTTTCACATCAGCAAGCAGCTATTGAAAAAGCAGATGCATCCAGAAACCCTCAACTTTGTTCTTGTAGTGATAGATCTATTCTTCCAGAATTCAAAGAAGTCTATTGTTATAGCTATTCTTAACATCTTGTTTTCTGAATAGCAAATTATGGATAATGGCATCCAAGGCACTCAAAAATTTGCTGATTTCCTCAGTTATTTATCTACCTCTTTCTCACAACCTTCTCTGTCTATATTTTCTTCAAGAACCATAATCTTTGTTTCACTAAGACTGAGTCTAAGTCAGTATGTCCTTGCTGATCATTAGCATATCTCAGATTGCTTACCATCTGCTACATAACTTAATTCCTATCCTCAGCCTATCTAGTGCTACACACATGATGTCCTCAGTACAGATACTAAACAGATGAAAAGTAAGAAGGCGTCCTTGTCTAACGTCTTTGCTAACCTGAAGCCAATCCCTTAATCCAACACATGTTCTTGCTCACTTTACAAGTTAGTTATCAACCTGATAATGTATTATGGAAAACCTATTACTTTCATTACCTCCCATAGTAATGAAAAATTATTGTTATCGAGCATATGCTCAACAACTCTTCCCCTAATGCTTGTTCAAGCACCCCCCCCCAGAGTGTTATGCCCATTTAAATCCCCAATTAAAAGGAAAGGGGTGATAACTGCAATATGACATTATGAAGCTCATCTTGGAAAATATCTGCAGCAGAAACAACATAGACCAGTGAGGAAGAGTTTTAGTTTTGGAAAGAGAAGTCAGAGGGAGCCAAATCTGAGGAATAGGGTGGATGGCCAACAATTCACAGCGCAGATCCCTTAATTTTTCCATTGAAAATTAAGGAAAACCTATTACTTTCATTACTTCCCATAGTCATTTCTGTGGGAAAGCACTTTTGTGGGAAGGTGCATTGTCCTGATGAAAGATAATTTTTTTCTTCTGCAAACTGGGTCTTTAAACCAGTAATCCGGTTAAAAGATCGGAATAATATTCCCTGGTTATTGTTTTACCCTTTTCAAGATAATTAATAAACAAATTGCCTTTAGCATCCCAAAACACCAATGCCATGGCCTTCCCTACTGATGGAACCGACTTTGTCTTCTTTGGCGCCGAACAACCGGCTTCTGTCCACTGTTTCGACTGCTGTTTGGATTCTGGTGTGTAATGGTGAATCTGAGTCTCATCCATAGTAATAAATTGATGCACAAAATCAGTTTTATTCTTGTTAAAATGCTCCAAGCACTGTTCAGAGATTTTCATGCAAGTGCATTTTTGATCTGCTGTAAGCAAGTGTGCCACCCATCTTGCATAAAGCTTTATCATATGCATTCTTCATGCAAAATTTATCCTACACGTTCTTTAGAAATGCCTATAGTCTCAGCAATTTCACGCAATTTGACTCGCCAGTCATCCAATACCATATCATGCACTTGATCAATGATTTCTAGTTTTTGAACATCCTTCATGTGGATCATCTTCAAGGCTGGTACGGCCACATTTTAACTCCGTAGCCCATTTCTTAATTGTCGAAAACAAAGGAGAAGAAAACCCATAAACTTTTATGAACTTCAAATGAATTTCTTTTGCCATTAAACCTTCTTTTACAAATTATTTTATAACCGCATGATACTCAATTTTATCCATTTCAAGGAACAGACAACACTTTTGCTTCAGACAACTGTATATAAACAAACTACTTGATAGAATGACTTGCAATTTCACATGGATGCTTATGACAGATGTACCAACTTAGAAAAAAAAAAATCTTGCTGATAGTGTTGATATCTATGATTGAGGCTGAGAACTTTCCAGACCACTCTCTTAGACCACAGAATATAGAAGGAAAAGCATAGAAAGAAAAGAATGAAATTGAAAGGAACAAGTACCATCACTGAACAGTCACTTCCACCATGAAGAGATGCCTCACATGGGTGCGCATTATAAAGCAAAATCATATTAAGTTTTGGAGTGAAGTCACTGCAAGAAGTGGTAGGGGATGCAGAGGCCTTTTCCACAGAATGGGTGAAATACCCACTGATTCATGATTTCTTATTCTTTATATGCAGCAATCCTTTTAGGACTTGCTCAACAAGAGTCAGCTCCTGTGAATACCCCAGCTTTGAGTAGGTGACTGACTAGATGAAAATGCATGCTGAACAAGATCACATTTAGACCTGGTGTTTTCTCATATAATCCAGTGCCCATTTGCCAAATTCCCATTCTTCACAAAAGAATAACAAATTATATGAACAAGGAACTTAGTCAATACCAGCATGTGAGATAATAGATCAAATTTATCCAACAGGAAACATAAGAAGAAAGCTAGTAGCTTGTATACTGAGTGGAAAGTAACCAAATTAACAGACTCTAAAAAGTTGGCAATTCACTCTCTCTCTCTCTCTGAAATACCTTGATGTATGGGAGAGAAACCTTGAAGATCTCTTTTTGAAGGGAACAATATGATTTAAGTAGTCTTTCATTATTTTCTCAATGAAATTACTGAACTGTCTGGGAGAAAAGAGTAATTAGTAAAATTTAATTCATGTTGCAGTAGAGCACTTTAAAATGCTTGTTTACTGGATGAGCATTACGAGACTTATGACACAGATAATATAGATCAGTATATCTTCCTATATGAGTATTCCTTCTGTGCACAGAAAAATTGAGGTCACCATCTTTGTAACATATATGATAAGATTAGGAAAAGAAAGCGATTATCATTTTCAACCACTTAACTGAATTTATGACAGAGTTAATCTCTGAAAAGAAGACTTATAATTCAGATACAGCAAAAATTTAAATGCTGAAGATATCTCATCCAAATGGAAAGATGGGGACTGACAGTGTTTAGAATGTGCTGTTCAGAGAAGGGGTTGAAATAAATATTCAGGAGTGGAACGAAATTTTTTTTTGTAAATATATTTCTATCCTACTGAAACAAGTGATGTTTAGTTGCTCGGATATCTATCTTTGAGGATTTAATTCAGGGGAGCAAAAATTTTTTTTGCTCAGGTAAATCATTCTGGTTCAGAGCAAAAAAAGTTTACTCTCAGAAAATTATATTCCATCTAAAAAAAAAAATAAAAAACATTATATTACACACACAGACAACTTTTATTTTTAAATATATATATTTGTTTTTTAAAATTCAACAATACATACGCATGCAATCCATATATATATATATATATATATATATATATATCATATCTATAAATAAAAAACCTCTTATTTTATTTTCATTTTGTATTTCAATAAATTTAGATTATTAATATTCTTTTTCATTGTTAATAGTAACAACAAAAAAAAGAAACAACTTCTGCATAATTTTTTTCACTATCATAATTATTAAGTTAATCGAATAGTCAATAAATAAAAATTAATATAAATAAATATATATAAATTTGTGTGTGTGCTTTCAGAAGGAGCATTATTTTCCGGAAGTGAAATTTTTTGCTCTAACCTGGAAATATATCTTCAGAGGAACTGTTCATCCAGTTAGATAAATTCCTGATAACAAAAAAAATTCTAAGATTATTAATTTATGTGATTAGGAGAAAAAAAAGTTTTGCATTGTTCTGAGAGGAACATTTTATTTTGGTTCAAACCCATTTCAATACTTGTTTCAGAGTTTTGCATGAAGTAGTCAGCAAAAGGTACTGTCAACTGGTTTATAGAGCTTAGCTGAATATTTAAATTATTTTAAATTGTTTGAATTTGTATTCAAGTCTTGTGGAAAATCTTTAATGATAAATCTAGAGCAAATGCCAATGAAATGGTCATAAATATAAAATCATGACTAATGTCAGAAGGAGAAAAATGAAGGTGCACCATTTTTTTAAAATCCAGACAGTTTTCAATGTGAGGGAGAGTTGCCAACAAAGACATGCATAGCTAACTATACTTGCCTATATAGGCTACCTACTCTACTGTAGATTGGAGCAGAGAACTATTTTTGGGAATCTTCAAAACGTAATTCTTGATCTGGTATAATAGATGTAATTTTTTTTTTATTTCGCAATCCAGTAAATAAGTTACTTAAAAATCTTTAACTTGTTAATTTTGACATCGTGTGATAGGCTATTTGGTCATGCTCCTAACAGAAACCTTCCTATAATATATATATATATCTTATGTTCAAATCTACTTGAATTCCAAAGAAATTATTTCTTTAGAAATTATTATCTTTTCTCTCTAGTGTATAAGAAATCCATAATTAGAACTTCCCGAGGAGAAAGAAATAGCAAAATCACACTAATTAGACGATATGAAAAGTTTATCTTTTGCAAGAAAATGGCCAAAAATGTAAGAGAGTTCCCAATATGAGATCATTGGCCTAATTAAAATTTTGACATTTAGAGACTGAACCAGAGATCCATTCACATGAAATTAATCCTTAATTTCATGTGTCAGGCAAAATTAATCAGTAATTTCCTCTTGAGGAAATTATGTGAATGGATCACTTCAGTAAATTCTCAAATGAACCATGATAAAAAAATCCTCTTCTGTGTAATTCATGGTGGCTGCGTTCCCCTCTGTTATGATTAGTGAAAAGGATATACGAGGTTAGGCTTGATTTATCATTTGCTTTTACAAGCAACATCAATAAGACACTAATTTTTTCACTAATGTAAGGCAATCTATAGGAAGAAAAAAAATTTATCATCTACTAGTTATTTCTGGAAAGGAGCTATCGTTTAGAAATCCTCAAAAGGCTATTAATTTTCTGGACAGGTAGGTTGTTCTTTCAACAGTGCACCAATACAAGTAGACAGTCAACTAGAGTATGAAAGGGAAAGTGTCACTATTGCACATAATATTTGAGAATTTAGGATGTCCATAAAAGTTTATCATATGAATTTTCAGGATAACCATTGAGGATAAACTAGTGAATAACAAACCTAGTTCTGCCTTTCTTTTATTCTAGTCTCCTAGGATGTTAAATGCTCTCTTGTTAAAAATACTGATAATGCCAAACTTTTGCCTGTGACATTGTTATGAAAACAGCATCCAGTTTGGGTAGGTCTGTGATTTTAAAGACCATCCAGTGTAATCTCATTAGACATCTACTGCAAACCCAGAAGTAGCTACCAGCTATTCAGCAGAAAACTTGTTAGTTATGTTACTCTTAATTTTGTATAGCTTCATGTTGAAATGTAATATGGAATGCTTAATAAAATTTATTATGAAAATGTTTGAAACAGTATAGTACATATGGCTGTAGTGTCACCTGTTCAAAATATCAAGCCCACCATCTAAAAAATCCATTTAATGGATTTTAGTGAAATATACTTATAATTTTGTGATATACAGAACACTGACATTTTTCTAATCTTGTCCCTCTTTATCCACTGTCCTTAGGAGGACAGTGGATAAAGAGGGACAAGATCAGGATTAAGGGTCTTAAAGAAACTTCAAGCCTAAGATTACATAATCCTATTCTTAAAAGCATGCAACTGCATCACAACATTAATTACTACATGTGGTCTCAGTATCTGCATTCCAAAGGGTACTTTGGAATGCAGATACAGATAATTGACATGATCAAAATTCATGTCAATTATTACCTGCCAAAATAATAAAACACCATGCATTACTTGCAAGATTATTAGGTCAATCAGCAAGGTTATTAATAATTAAGCAAGAATTCTTGAAGCATAGCAATAGCTGAAAATTATAAATATAATAATTAGGAATGCCTGAAATTTATTCTTACCCAGTTTATGAAGTTTTAGCCAATAACCCTCAAGATGAGAGCGATCATAGTTTGCTACACTTATCCCTAAAGGATCAAGCTTTGCATAGAAATGTCCACGAATCTGGTAAGACAGGAGGTTAGAATAAGGTGTTAGTACAGTATTAAGTAGAGATGAAAATTAGTATGCCGAGAGGGAAATGAATTGCACATATCACAGTATATAAACTTACTGTAACAACCAGTAAGTGATGCAAAAAAAATCAAAAACTTATGTTTATGTGCATGTATTGTATGTGAAGTCATATCAGCACAAAAATAATTCACAGTAAAAATAATGAAACCCTTCCAACAAACTTTGAATCTGCCAATGAAATATGTAATAACCTAAAACTCAATATGCATCTCATATTAAGGCAATAATATTAATATTTAATTTCTTCATTCATAATCTAACTCTAAACCAACTACTGGAAAGCTGATATTGCTCATTTTAACTGTTTTGGTAATTAGCTTAATTAATTTATCAATGTCTGCAATTAACTGAAATATCAAAGAGAAAATACTCATTCTGGAACATAATAATGGATTTGCTAACAGATCATCATCATCAACAACAACCATGGGTCCAGTGCCAGTAGGTGTCTGCTGCCATCTTGATGTGATTCTTCCATTGCATTCTATTTTGTGCAAGATGACTCAGTTTGTGTATAGAGTTCGCACACCATTTCACGATGTCATCGCCCCATTCTCTGTTTGGTCTTCCTCTTTTGTTCTTTCCTTCAATCATTCCAAACAGCAACGTTTTTAATTTTCTCTCATCATTCATTCTACATATATGGTCAAATAGATGTAGTTTCCTTTTGATTATTTTCTGGATCAGGTTTTCTTTTGGTTGTATATTCGTCTGAAGATTTCCTCATTGTTCACTTTCTGTATTCAGCTTAGTCTCAAGATCTTTCTATAGCACTTCCTCTCAAATGCCAATATCCTTCTTTCAGATTCTCTCAGGCCTCACATCCATAGAGCATGCTGCTGAATATACAGGTTTCTACAATGCACAGTTTAGTTTGTATCTTTATAACTCGGCTCTTCCATATTTTGTCCATGGCTTTTAAAATAGTTTTAAAATAAAATGTTGCTCTGGCTATTCTAATTTTTATATCATTTTTGGGGATCCAAGTCTTACATCATGTGGCATCCAAGATATGTGTTCCACATTTTCCAGTTGAAATCTGTCTATCGTAACTCTATTCAATAAATCCTGTTGTCTGAATATCATTGTTTTAGTTTTTTCAAAGTTGACATTTAGTCCATATCTTTTTCCTTCTGTGTATAGTGTTTGCAATGTCTGTTCCAGCCTTGCTGCGTCTTCTTTAATCAGGATGATGTCATCTGCAAAGCAGAGGTAGTTTATTCTCATCCCATTTATTGAAATGCCTCCACTTTCTTTTTTAATCTTATCTAGTGTTCTTCCCAGATGTGTTATGAAGATGATTGGTGATATTAGGTCCCCTTGTCTTGTGCCTTGACTTGTGGCAAACCAATCTGCAGTCTCACCTGCTATTCTGATTTTTGCTTGTGCTTGGCTGTTTATATCTTTCAGCAGGCAGATCAATTTATTGTCCACACCATAGGATTCCAAGACAGCCCATGTTACATTTTGGTCAATATTATCAAATGCTTTTTGGAAGTCCACGAAACAGCAATATATCTTTTTGTTCTTTCTTCGAGCTTTCTCTGCTATTAGTCTTAGTGCGAGTATTTGTTGCACTGTACTTTGATCTTGTCGAAATCCGGCTTGCTCATCCGGAAGATGTGCCTCCGTATGCCCCTTCAGGCATTCTGTTAGTATGTTCATCAGCACTTTGCCAAGATGACTCATTAATACAATAGTTCTGTAATTGGTGCATTCTAAAGCACTGCCTTTCTTATGAGGAACACCCAAGACTGATTTTTTCCACTCTTTGAGGGGGCATACCCTGATCTCCATATTTCATTACACAGCTTATGCATTTCTTTTACAACTGATTCCCCCCCCCCATATTTTAGCATCTTGCCTATTATGTTATCATCTCCAGGACTCTTGTTGTTCTTGAGATGTTTTATAGCCTTATTCACCTCCTCTTCCAAGATGTAATTTTCAAAGATCTCTGCTGGTGGAGAGAATTGCTTTTAGTTCTTTGATTACTTCTGTTGCAGTATCATTTAGTTGATTTTTATATAGTTCGCTGCAATATCTTGTCCATCTGTGTATGATTTCTGTCTTGTCCATCAATACTTTACCATTTTCATCCTTGACTGCTACTGATCTTGTTTGCCACTTCCTATTGACATTTCTTATAAGTTTGTAGACCTCTCTAGTTTTGTGTTCTCCATAGTACTGTGAATCTTTATCTGGACGATTTCAATCGAAGGTGAGTTAGCTGATACGGAGGTAGCAGGGTTTTTTCTCATGGAAACTCGGGTTTTTCATCCCACATACAGACAAATCGGCCCTTCAGAACACACATAATTTACAGACAAAAAATACTGGTGGTGGTGGAGGTGGGTGGTAGATGGCGTTGATGGAGGTGATTCATAGTAGAGGTTCGGCGTAGTGGTTGAGAGAGTTGTAGGTGTCCTCCCACAATGAGTCTTCAGACTCCTTGGAGGTAACAGGAATAATAACAATAATAATGGCTTTGCACTGGTCCTCCAGCCATTTGGTTTTATCAGATCTTGCTGCTTTCCATACTTCATTACATTTTTGACAGTATAACTCATCTGCTGCCTCTGAATTATTTCTTTTAAGTTTCAGTTCTCTTGTACCAATTTTAGGGTTTCTTGAGTTATCCATTTCTTGTTGATCTTTTCTCTTTCGGGAATTACTTCCTCTACTGTTTTTTTAAGCACTGCAGTCATCGTTCTGCTCTTGTATTTATATTTTGTTTTTCACTTGGGGTTTAAGCTTAGTTTCCAATATGTTCTGATATGCTGTTCTTAGCCTGTCTTCATTTAGTTTTGAGATGTCTCTAGCTTTTTGGAACTTTCCTTTGTACTTCTGTTTCAGTTTTAGTCTTATATTCGCAATCACTAAGCTGTGGTCCAAATCAATATCAGCTCCTTGGAATGATCTGCACTGTTGAACTGAGGTTCTCCATTTCTGGTCTATTAATATCAGATTGATCATATTCCTGTGTTTGCCATCGAAGGAGCGCCACATCCATTTACGACAATCTTTTTGTTGGAATTTGGTATTGCAAATCATCAGGTTGTTATCAGTGGCAAATTCCAGAAGCATCTCTCCACGTTCATTTCTTTCTCCATATCTAAATTTTCCCATCCTGTGTTATTTTTGCCAATCTTTGCATTCCAGTCTCCTCCAATGATGAGTATATCCTGCTTCGACATCTCATCAATTACTAGTTGTAGATCCCTGTAAAATCTCCCAATGTTTGCAGATATATCAGTGCTAACAGATATATTAACAAAAACAATGTGAATCATTTATAGAAGTGCTATGACTCTTGTAAATCAGTACATGCTGATTAAACATGAATACAACTGCATAAAAAATGCAAACACCATATTTGCTTTCAGCAAAAATGATAATTACATCTGCACACCTGATTTTTAGATCACTTCATACTGATTTATTTCTTTCAATCCACTTTATAACATATCTGTAACAGACAAATTATTTAATGCAGTGATTCAGATTATGCATTCAGAAAGAATAATTTGTATGACATTTGTTAACCCTTAACCAGAGACCTGCCAATTTCTCAAAATTATTACAGATCACTCAATCCATATACTACCTAACTTTTCACTTTTATGAAATGAAAAATCAAGATGCAAGATAGGAAGTAAGTATTAGATGGAACAAATTGCATAATTCTTTACTATGGACAAAATTTTCGAACATCTAAATTCGATAATCTGTTCCATAACATGAACATAAGTTGACATAGATATAGCTAAACTAATATGAATAACTTATGTAAAATCATTTAGTGGTATAAAATATTCACCTGTGTTTCACAAGCATGTTCAGCATAAAAATGAACAGAATAACAAGAATAATAAAAAAATTCCTAGAGTTAAAAAAACAAAACTAGTAAAGATAACAGACCGAAGAAGTACTATTTTTGATTAGAAAATTAAATGTAAGTTATAGGACCTATTACAATTAGTACAAATTCGTAATACTTCACAGATCCTTTATAAAACCATTAATAAGAAATCTCCTCTTGTGCAAAATTTGGTTTTCCAAAAGGCCCAGCATTTAGAGGAGATGGCATGTTTCACAGGGCCAGACTGCTCAGGTTCATGAAACTTAATGCATATTTTCTGAGAGGAAATCAGCAACCTACTCACAAAGGGAGACTATAAGATGGTAGCTTGGTAAGAAGGCCTTTATACTAAACATAATCAAATACCTTAGAAATATCAAGAGTGAACATGATCAAATGAGAGTTTCTCAAAACTTTTCCATGGCTTGTGTTGGCATGTGTAAAGTAGGTATGGTTGGCTAGGTTTGCTGGGAAGTGATATGGCAGAATTCATACTGTCAATCACTAAGTGGTGAATTCAAGGTAGTTAAAGATTTTTAAAGATTTTTTCATTACTATTGAGAGTACTTAGGTGAAGGTAAAGGGACAATAGTTTGAAGGCTAACATATCTACATGCTGTTGGGTAGCTGCCATATGAGTATATTTAACTTGCATAGTGATACAGGATGGGTATTAGTTCTGGAGCATAAGCTATTGGTACAACTGGAAGGATACTATCTGGGCTTCAACCCAGACAGTATCCATAGTATGCTTCTCTGATCTTCAAAGATCAGAGTAGGCATATTATTTAGTTTGTGGAATAGGAGATTTGTCTTGGCCATCTAAACAAGAGTTAGAGAAGACTGATGCCAAGAGATCATGCACCCAGTCAAGCTGAAGGTGATTTCTCTTGAACACAAGAACTGAAGTAGAAGACTGATGGTGTGGTGCCATCTGGATGTGAAAGGTGCAAAGGCAGAAGTTGCATCTAATAGCCTTAGTGAGGGACAGACAGTAGTTTGACTGCCATATGAACAGAAAGCAAGTTTTTTTTTTTCATTTAGCATTCTGAATGTCTACTTTGGAATTTTTATTTTTACATAGATGTTGCAGTAGCTGGAGGTTTTTGATTTGAGCTATTTAACATATAATGAATTCATTTTTGATAGTTTCAGGACACTTATTGAAGAATCGGCTTCACAGTATAGGTGTTTGGAAAAAATGGAATTAGACCATGAAAAAACATAGAAATCCTAAGATCATCCCAACTGGTACTGCTGTTACGCCAAAGAACACCAGGCTGAGATATGGTGGTAAGGTTCAATTTATAGAAAAGGAAATGTTGACAAGGTTATGATCAGAGTTGCCACGTGGAGAGCTAACATCAATTGCATACTTGGAAAGAAAGGGGTAAAAAAAGGTCCAGGCTCTTAAGGAAATTATGAGAATTATTCGGTAATAATTCTCAAATAATTTGGCTTCTATCTTAATTAGAGAATGAAAGACTGTGTGGATATAGCCAGTTACAGTGTAGATAAATTATAATGATAGCAGCAAAAACAAACTACATTCTTATCTTATAGATAGGTAGTCCAGAATGAAGCTCACAAGCTGATCAATACAGAACCTTCATACAAAAGTATGAAGGTTCTGTATTGATGACAGCTATGGAAAAATCATGCATGTAGCTAGATTAATATTTGGAAGATTGGGATCCATAATTTTGGATTCATCTATTATGAGGCTAGATTAATTTTTGGAAATTTGAGATCCATAATGCTGGATTCATCTACCATATATATCTATTCATTTTAAAGTTTAGAATAAATAAAAATTGGGTATGTTTAAAATTAATTTATCACATTAAAAATGAAAATAAAAGCATAATCAAATAACACCACTGCAATGTCAAATGTTGAAGATGAAATAGTAAGCAATCCCCCCCCCCCACACACACACACACACTTTCCCTAGACAAATGCAAAGGTTGGAGAAATTTGTGCCTTGAAATTTCCTGGGTATTTGATCAGGTCTTGCCGAGTGACCTTTACACTAAACTACCATGTTATGGTCTGACTTCTACTCTTACAATTCAATTAGACCAGCAACTTTCACTTTGATCATTCACTATACACATTGGTATATGGCTTCTGATAATCTGATTTTTCCATTCTATGACTATGTAATCCAATCTATTCATGAATATAAATTCTCTCTCATTGGAGTGTACTGTCATCAGCAGAACAATCCATAGTTCTGCTGATGACAGTACACTCCAATTCTCCTCTTCATTTGACAAATCTTATTATTATTATTACCACCCCAAGAACTCATGGAGTCAAAGACTCACCTGGGAGGTCCTTTTATCACACACACACACAGCTCATCATAGCGTGTTTTAAACACATTCAAACTCTTTGCAGACACCACATTCTCAGGCAAGGCATTCCAATCATTCACAACTCTGCACGAAAAAAACCTGCCTATCACTCCCCTACTCACACCCTCTTTATATAGTTTCCAGGGATGACCTCTGGTTCTCCCCTGATCTCCCACTATTCTCTGTAAAACTTCTCCAGCACTGATCCTATAACAACCCCTTACCAACTTGTAGGTCTATATCATATCTAACCTTTACTTCCTGTCCACCAGACTCTGCAAATTGCATCTCTTCAATTTTTCATCATTCTCGACATTCCAGAGGTCAGAAACTATCTTAGTCAGTCGCCTCTGGACCCTTTCCAACATCTCTTCATCCTTCTGAAAACCCAGTGACTGAATCTGGGGACAATAGTCCATGTGTGGCCTAATCAAAGCCTTATACAACGGAACAAGAATCTCCCTACTTCTACACGTCAGTGTCCTCCACATCATTCCCAGAAGCCTTTGTGTTGTCTTCACAATTTTGACGATGTGTCCACTAAATTTTAGATCCTTATCCACTATCACCCCCAGATCTCTTATTTCCTTTACCTCCAAAAATATATTCTCACCAAGCATAAATTCTGCATCCCATCTTTGTTTTCCAAATTTTAAAACCTTACATTTTGCAACGTTGAACTCGCATCCCCATTTTTGTGCCCAATCACTCAATCTATTGAAGTCTTCCTGTAAGGCCACAACATCTTCACTACACTTCATGGTTCTTCCCAACTTTGCATCATCTGCAACCAACTGAATATCTCCACCCAAATCTTCACCTATATCATTAATATACAAGTTAAACAGTAATGGGCCTAAAACAGACCCCTGAGGCACTCCACTAGTGACTTTCCTTTTCCTGGATATCACTCCTCCATACACAACTTGTTGATACCTATCAGATAGCCAGTCTCCAATCCAAAGAACCAATCTAATATCCAACAACCCCATCTGCTCTAGTTTGACTGTCAACCTATCATGAGGTACTCTATCAAAAGCCTTTGTGAAATCCAAGTATATTACTGTGTAACTTTTCCTCTGTCCAAGGAAGCAGTCACTTTATTGTAATAAGTAAGTAGATTACTAAAACATGACCTCCCTTTAGCAAATCCATGCTGTCCATCAAAGATAATACCATTGTTATCAACCCCAACTCTGGATCCTAGTTCTCACAAGCTTCTCCAACAACTTAACCACAACACCTGACACAGAAATAGGCCTATAGTTTGATGCTTGAGTTCGATCACCTCCTTTATGAAGTGGCACAATCTTGCCCTCCTTCCACTCCTTAGGAACTTGACCGAGTGCAAGACTCATATTAAAAAAATATGTCAAGGCAGGTAGCAACTTCCTGGCACATTCTTTCAGAATACGTGGTGATATATTATCAAGTCCCACAGCCTTATTAACATCTAGTTTACTCAACTCACCATACACCTCTTGCTCACCTACAGTCAGTCTCTCCTCCCCATCATCAACTGTTCTCAATCCCTCCATGACGTCACATTCACAAGATTGAAAGATCTTTATGAACTGATCATTAAGTATCTCCACCACACATTCTGCATCAGCTGTCTTTATACCATTTTCTCCAATCAATGTCATCCTTTCATAATTATTCTTTCTTTTGCTGGCTACATATCGAAAGAATTCCTTAGGATTCTTTTTGGCTTCATTATCCAACTGCTGTTCATACCTCTCTTTAGCTACCCTCACCAACCAAGTCACCCTCCTTGCTTTGTCTTTGTAGACCTCATGGAATTGGTTATTTCCACTTCTCTTATGCTGCCTCCACAATGCCCTTTTTCTCTGTATCGCATGCTTAATCTCTTTATTCATCCATCTCACATCTACCTTATTTAACCTTCTCACCCTTGGAATACATTTAGACATTGCATCTACTAAACAGTTTTGAAAATCCCCCAAGCTGCATTGATTTCTTTTCCAGCTAACTCCACATTCCACACTACATCCACAAGCTATCTCCTGAGCTCTTCATAATCACCCCCTTGTAGATCCACATATAATCTTTTCTCACAGAGGTCCTCGCACTGCTGGCAACCACCCAGGTAATCACCTCATGGTCACTCTCACCAACGAGTTGATGATTTGATACCTCGTTTATAATTACATCCTCTGATGAGATGACCAAATCCAAGATCCTCAATCTTGCATTGCACTATCATTACAAACATGAAAATCTGCCTTAAACTCTGATCTGCTTGCTCTTCTTCAATAAGGCATGGTAATCTTGTAAATTCATATGCTACCAAAACACAGTGATAATACTCAGTTCTCCAGGCAAGATGATGTTTTTCTTCTTGGAATGACTTGCAGCTCTATCCTTTCCCTGCATAAACAAATCACGTCCATATCACATCCATTACTCACCTGTATGGCTCCTTAACACTAAATCCTAATATACTCAACCATAGAAAATAACAGACATTTTGGAAAGTGGACCAAAGCTCTTCATTAAAATACTTGATACTATTCAGAAGAGCAAATACAGTTAATTTATGACTCCTCTCACTCTATTTCTCAGATATTCTGTATCTGCTTTATACTTCTTTATATATTTTCATGATCAATAGTTTAGACCACTGAACTAACCACCATCATTCCTTCACTTTCTTGTAAGACTTAAGAATATGAACAAGCTGCCAGTTAAACATCCATCTTATATCCATCTTCAAACTTAATGAACCAACTTCTTGTCCCTAATTTTTATCTAATTCTCTTTCTTTGAAACAGCTACCTTCATGCTGTCTTGTCTTCAGCTGTGCAAGAAACATGAATACATGTTTCTTGCACAGCTACATTTCTACTTTCTACTTTCCCCTTAACCTTTTGCCTGTATACAGTACTGAAGTGCTATAGTGTTTGCAACTGTGTGTATGTATAGGATTGATATCTAAAAAAAGTTTAAACTTAATGCTAATTAGCAAATTTCTGATCACTATATATCTCCAAACACAAACCAACTCAGATTAAACATGTACAGCACAAGCAAGCAAAACTGACAGTTTGCTTGCTTGTACAGTTAACCAAATCAGCTTGGTTGAACAAGTGGTTAGCCCCCCCCCCACACACACACTCTCTCCAGCCAACACACAATCACAAGAATCTTGATCATGGATGTTTTTGACTGTCTTTAAGTGGGAGATGAATTTCAATGATCTGCTTATTGGAGACCAGAAGCAACTTTAAAAGTTCCTTGTTTGGTTTTTTCTAGAGTAGGGCTTCTGGATTACATACAAATATATAAAAATTAATAAAAAGAGAAAATATGTTTTTATTAATTTTTTAATAAAAATTAATAAAAAGTTATTAATTTTTATTAAAATTAATAAATTTTACTTAATTATTTAAGTTGTAAACTTAAATAATTCTTTAAGTTTACAACCTTTTTAGTAGCAGTCAAAAAAAGTTCTGGTCATATTTTCATACATGTTGATGAAAATCAGTAATATTAACATTTTCTAGGTATACATTTTTGGTCGTTTTTATAGATAGAAATAAACTTTTATTAATACAGACCAGTATTTTACAAATAAACATTTATTAAAACCTACCAGTTTCGCCAGCAAACTGTCTGGATTTTTCAAGGTATTACGGAGATATGAAAGTAAATGCAAATTAAAAGGAACATAAAAAAACGTTGTAAACCAAACTAGTATCTATGGTTACATGTTTCGCGTGACAAAGATGGCTTATTGTTCTTATTCATTATCACGCATGCGTGTTTGTTGTAGACTTGTAATGTGATTACTGGCTAGCTGTAGTTCAGATTGATTGAGAGAGAGGATCAAGTTTTTCCATGAACTGTTGAGAATTATACCTTGATTTCTGTTGAGGTTTCCGCCGGTTATTAGTACTATTGTGGCTTCCTTAAATACACGATGCCTGTAGTCGTCATCGAGATATGGCATGGAGCTGTTTTGCCAATCTATCGTGTGGTTAGACGCGCAGAAATGATGTGCTAAGCCGGAAGAAATGCTTCTGTTGTGGTTTACATCACCAACATGTTCTTTTTGTCTAATTTCTAAACTTCGTGAAGTTTGTCCAATGTAGGCAAGACCACAGGAGCAGGGAATGTAATATACTCCTGGATATTTGTAGAACGGAACTTTATCTTTTGGAGATCCTAAAACTTGTCTGATGTTGGTGGTTGGTTTGAAGACCACTCTGATGTTGTTGGCTCTTAGTATTCTTGCTATTTGATAAGAAATTGACTTGATGAAAGGTATCACTACAGTAGAAACGTGCTGACGGTGGGATTCTTCTTGTCTGGGGTTGTCATTGTATAGATATTTTTTGATGATGTTTTGAGGGTATCCATTTTGTGATAATGTGTTGGCTATTAGTGAGAGTTCATTCTGTGTATCCTCCTCTTCTGATATAAACTTTTTGGCTCTATGTTTCAACATGTGGATAATAATCAGTTTGTGTGACTTGTGATGGTTTGAAGTATAGTGAAGATATCTTCCAGTATCTGTGGGCTTTCTGTAAATGGATAATTTGACACTGTTAGGTTGTTTTTTTTATCAAAATATCTAAAAAATGCAGTTGGTTGTTGTTTTCTACCTCCAGAGTGAATTTTATCTTGTTATGTATTGAGTTGATTTTATCCACAAACGATTTAAGGTTGTCTAAGCTGTCTTGCCATATGATGAATATATCATCCACATATCTCCACCATGTAGATGGTTTCGGAGAGATTGCAGAGAGAATTTCTTTTTCAAGTTTTTCCATGAAAAGGTCTGCACAAGATGGTGATAGTGGGCTTCCCATTGCTAGGCCTTCTAATTGTTGGTATATGGTGTTGTTAACTTTGAAGAAATTAGATTGAAGGCAGTGTCTAAAGAAGGCCTAGCAATGGGAAGCCCACTATCACCATCTTGTGCAGACCTTTTCATGGAAAAACTTGAAAAAGAAATTCTCTCTGCAATCTCTCCGAAACCATCTACATGGTGGAGATATGTGGATGATATATTCATCATATGGCAAGACAGCTTAGACAACCTTAAATCGTTTGTGGATAAAATCAACTCAATACATAACAAGATAAAATTCACTCTGGAAGTAGAAAACAACAACCAACTGCATTTTTTAGATATTTTGATAAAAAAACAACCTAACAGTGTCAAATTATCCATTTACAGAAAGCCCACAGATACTGGAAGATATCTTCACTATACTTCAAACCATCACATGTCACACAAACTGAGTATTATCCACATGTTGAAACATAGAGCCAAAAAGTTTATATCAGAAGAGGAGGATACACAGAATGAACTCTCACTAATAGGCAACACATTATCACAAAATGGATACCCTCAAAACATCATCAAAAATATCTATACAATGACAACCCCAGACAAGAAGAATCCCACCGTCAGCACGTTTCTACTGTAGTGATACCTTTCATCAAGTCAATTTCTTAT
The DNA here is from genome assembly GCF_054136105.1 of Typopeltis vanoorti. Taxonomy (NCBI): domain Eukaryota; kingdom Metazoa; phylum Arthropoda; class Arachnida; order Uropygi; family Thelyphonidae; genus Typopeltis; species Typopeltis vanoorti. The sequence continues at coordinate 33,051,810 of NC_143555.1, forward strand.
CAAATAGCAAGAATACTAAGAGCCAACAACATCAGAGTGGTCTTCAAACCAACCACCAACATCAGACAAGTTTTAGGATCACCAAAAGATAAAGTTCCGTTCTACAAATATCCAGGAGTATATTACATTCCCTGCTCCTGTGGTCTTGCCTACATTGGACAAACTTCACGAAGTTTAGAAATTAGACAAAAAGAACATGTTGGTGATGTAAACCACAACAGAAGCATTTCTTCCGGCTTAGCACATCATTTCTGCACGTCTAACCACACGATAGCTTGGCAAAACAGCTCCATGCCATATCTCGATGACGACTACAGGCATCGTGTATTTAAGGAAACCACAATAGTACTAATAACCGGCGGAAACCTCAACAGAAATCAGGGTATAATTATCAACAGTTCGTGGAAAAACTTGATCCTCTCTCTCAATCAATCTGAACTACAGCTAGCCAGTAATCACATTACAAGTCTACAACAAACACGCATGCGTGATAATGAATAAGAACAATAAGCCATCTTTGTCACGCGAAACGTGTAACCATAGATACTAGTTTGGTTTACAACGTTTTTTTATGTTCCTTTTAATTTGCATTTACTTTCATATCTCCGTAATACCTTGAAAAAGCCAGACAGTTTGCTGGCGAAACTGGTAGGTTTTAATAAATGTTTATTTGTAAAATACTGGTCTGTATTAATAAAAGTTTATTTCTACTAACATTTTCTATACAATATTTGTAATCTTATAGATTACAAATATTGTATTTCCAAAATGTTTCAATCTGATTATTAAAGAAGTAACTTTAAAAATTTACAACATTATTACTTGAAGAAAAGGCAACTGATGTCATCTATACACATGTAGTCATAAAGATACTTCATGAACAAACTTGGTTTGCTTACACTTTGATAAAGGATTAAGCAAGAATATTAATTTCTTTGCAAATTTAATTTATTTTGTTACTTGGTTCATTATTTTTCATATATGCTTCAGCTGAAATTACCTAGGAAGATTTTTAAAGACTGATGAGGCATGGAAGGCTACCTGTATAGATATCCTTGTTGTATTGTGACTAAGCAAGGTAACCTTGTTTAGTCAAAATACAACTGCTGCCATATTGATCAGCTAAGCAGCTGATCATCCAGATCATAATCCAGATTTATATCATATCAAAGTCAATGTGATTACACTGACTGCTGCTTCAACTACTGGAGAATGCCATAAAATCCAGATCACAGTGCCACAAATTTCAATTATATCAAAACCCTTTCCTGTCTCTTTACCATGAAAGAAAGATCCTACTTCACTTTTGAGAATGTTCAAATTCTCAGTCAAGATCAGTTTGGGCTGACTTTCTCATCTAGCTTATTGTGGCATAAATATATTACCAGTTTCCTCCAAAAAATTTGCTCTTTTTTGTACAAAACACTGCTTCACTAATGCTCAATTCCTAACACTTTACAAATGCCAAGTCCAACTTAAATTAGAATAATCTTCTCCCTGGGGTGGCACTCAAAAATCTCCCTAAGAATTCTAGATTGTATACAGAAGATGGCAATTTGCCTAATAGGTGACATATCTCTCTCTCTCATCACAAACTGCTTCTCTTTCGCAGACACTTTCTCAGAATTGCTGTTTATTCGTATTACATTTCTTTGTTTCTAAATTGGCCACTACCATTCCTTCACTCTCTTTAAGCATGTAAAAACACAAAAAAGCCACTCAGCATCCAAACAATCCACACACACAGTTGAACTCCAAACATATCAAACCCATTTCTCATCCCCCCCCCCCCCCTTCATTCCAACTGTTTTTTTTTGGAATGGCCTTCCTCATACTGTTTTTGTTTTCAATTGATATAATCCCCAGCTCTTCAAGAAACTTAATAGCTTCCTTCTTTAGTTATATATTGGGTTTTATCCTTTATCCAAGTGTTATCTCCCACTGACAAGACCTCAATTAAGGTCGAAAGTGGTCTGAGTAGTGGCCCTTCCCTTAATGCATAGCATTATACATATCTGCAAGCAGATGTTCTTTGCATTATGGGAGATACTAAGGCAAATGATGAGAACTTATACCACTTTTACCACGAGTTGCCCCAGTCTTGAAAGTACTTCAGGCGCAAACTTTGTTTGCTAACAGTTGGATAAAGGATAAAAACCAATATATAATAAGCAGCACAGCCATGTGAAAAAACTTCCATAAAGCTTCTTTCTTTCTCCTTGACCTCTTACCTCTTATCTAGATGGTACTGTTGTATTATATGTTTTATGACCTCTTGTGCAGGGTGGAGATTAATATAAAAACAATCAAAAAAAATTTTTAATGAAGATGCATTGTGGTTGGGTTCCAATATAAACATGCTTTGAAATGATCCTTTCTGAAACAATCTTCATGGTAGTCAACAGGTAAATTAAATCTTGATATTTTTACATGCACACAAATTGAATACATGTTTATAAACACTGTCCTGATGCAGTGCAACTATGGGGTGGCGAATATTTATTACTAAAATAAAAAAGAAACTGAACCTCATAAAATAAAATAATAAAATAAAGAATAAAATGCTACCTAGTTTATAACTACGTAATACTATTTGAGGTGATCTCGGTCCACCTTCTGAATATGGGGCTTGGGTAGTCGTTGAAATACCTAAAGGATCCAATCTGGATACAAGATGGCCTCGAACCTATTTGAATTGTTAAGTGCAACAAAACTGAACAAATTGTAAATAAAATAAAATAAAGTTTTTAGAAACATAAGAGATTGCTAAATATACAAAAGTTATTTTTTTTTATATAAATAAAGGGAAAAAAATTAAATTTCTGAAATTTAAATAATTTTTAAAGTTCTAAATCAATTTATTTAGCAGTTTTTTTTTTGTTTTTTTTTTATGACAATCTCAAACATACGTTGTTAAAAATCTATGGAACTATTACAATGCCTGAACATAGGTATAGGTTGGGGAGAAAGAATAAATTTATTAACAGTGATGTTAATAAGTATCAAATAAATTGTACTAATAAGTTACCATGTTCTACAGCACGACAAACTCTCTGAAGTTTTATTCTTTTTTTTTTTTTTTTTAAACTGTTTCTTTGGAATATTTCTAATAAACATTTTACAGATCTCAAAATTTTAAACATAAAAATGTTTCACAGAAAATTACAATAAAAAGGATAAATGGGTATAAAGAAGAAGAAACCTTCCTCAGAAAGTGTTTAGTACTGCAGACAGATTAGTAATGGCCATAGTTATTCTATATTTATAAATTTAGAGAGAGGATAATTATACATGCCAATTATGAACTGCCAAGGAAATCTGTATAGCTAAAAAGAAAAAAAAAACTTGCTGAAAAAAAGCCTGCTATGGTAGCTTTAATAAAAACCAGTCTGTTTAATGCAAAAGGCTCTCGTATCGGCCATTATCCTATGCAATAATTTCCCCTGTATCTATTTGATAGGCGCCTCTCACCAATCCCACATAGTGTATTTTTTTAAATGAAATTTTGCAACCAAATTTTGAACAAATTTGGTTGAGAAAAACTTCAAAACATTTTGGAGTTTAATCAGAGGTGCAGGATGCACAATCAGGGCACCAGAGTATTAATTAGCATAAGTATCTGCATCCTAACTCATTCTTTATCATGTGCCATTGCGATTTTTTAAATTGAAAATAAATTTCCCTAATGAATGTTGCTGGTAAGATTTATGCAAGCATACATGATAACAAACACAGAAAAATTGTCTCCAACTGTAATATCAGGTTTAATGTCACATTCTTTTAAAATGCGATCCATACAGGTGATAAATAAGAGGGAAGATAATGTACATCCTTGTCTAACCCCTGAATTTACACGAAACCATCTTCCTATATTTCCTTAAATTCTAACTGCTGACTTATAACTCAAATATAGATTATGTATTGCGCTACATAACATTCCATTTACCCCACATAATTATAGTGCTTTGAAAAGCTTTTCTTTGGGCATCTTGTCATAAGCCTTTTCCAGATTTATAAAACATAAGTACAGCTCCTTGACATATTCCCATGATTTCTCAACTATCTGTCATAAAACGAAAATCTGATCTCGACAACCTCTATTTGACCTAAACCCAGCTTGTTCTCCAAGTTTCTCTTCCACAATTTTTGTCAGCTTCTTTTCAAGTATCTTTCATAAATCTTAATCTAGAACACTTAGTAGAAAAATTCTTCTGTAATTCTCGCATTCAGTTTTATTCTCTTTTATATAGGAACTATAAGAACTCTACTCCAATCCTCTGACCAAGTCTTTTGAATTATGCAGTGGATACTGCAAAACTTTTATACCTCCATATTGGAGCATTTCTGGTGAAATATCATCAACTCCACTGCCTTTCCACATTAAGTTTTTGATGGCATTTTCTACCTCAAGTATTAAGGTGGTAAAAAGTTTGCATTCCTCTTGAATATTTTCTACTACTGTTCTGTTATTTTGTGTCAATTAACAGTCTTTCTAGCAAGAAATGAAGATGAACTATCACCCAAATGACAATATCTCTGTACCTGTAGCAATAACTAATGTGAGAATTGAAGCTAAGAAATCAGAGGTATTTAATATATTGCAAAATTTAAATGCAAACACTGCTGCAGGTTTAGATGGAATATCAGCTCGGGTGTTGTGTGGATGTGCAAAGTAATTGTCAACCCCTCTTACTTGGATATTTAACTTAAGTTTGAACTCTGGTATGGTCCCTAGGGAGTGGAAGTTAGGCATTAGGCAAAGTGGTTCCTTTGCATAAGGGTGGCTCTAAAACTGCAGTAGTTAATTACACCAATCACCATCTCAGGAGTAGTGGTAAAAGTATTGGAAAAGTTGGTTAAAGGCAAAATTCAAGAATGGGTGGATCAGGATATGATACTCTATAGAGGCCAACATGGTTTTATTAAAGGTAGATTCTGCCTTAGCAATCTATTAACTTTTCATAATAGAATGACCTCTGAGTTGGACAAAGGAACTGGCTACACAGTGGTACTTCTGGATTTTGCTAAGGAAGTTACCCCATGGAACACTGTTATGCAAATTGGAGCAGATGGGAATAGATACTAAATTGGTGATATGAATAGGAGAATGGCTAAGGGAGAGATACCAGAAGGTGGTGTATGGAGGAGCCAAGTCCATGATGAGGCAGGTGACCAGTGGTGTGCCTGAGGGCTCTGTGCTTGGGCCATTGTTGTTTAATTTGTATATAAATGATATAGGAAATGGCTTAAAAGGAGGTTTTCAGTTGTTTGCTGATGATGCAAAGTTGGGTAGCACAATAAAAAATGAACATGGTGACAGTTCATAATTAAGACAGTCAACCATTCACGAACAGGGTAATGGAAGTACATAAAACAGAATATAGAACATAGTATAACAAAATGGCATAGTCTTAATTATTACAAAAAGTGCAGTCCACTACATTATTACAATACCGTATAACTGTAGAATTTTGAACAGCTTTACTGTTATTTTACCTTGTCATATGTCTTTTCCGATCTTAAACTCAAATGCAGATCCTTACTATATTTCCATGATGATTAATGAACTATTTGTCTTAAAGTGAAAATCTGATGCTGACAACCCCTATTTGGTCTGACACCAGCTTGTTGTTCTGCAAGCTTCCATTCCATGACTGCTCTTTGCCTTTTGTCATGTATGCTTGCATAAATCTTACCAGGAATACTCACTATAGAAATTTCTTTTCTCCAATCATATGGAATTTAATCCTCTGACCAGTATATATCTGAATTATACAATGTAGTCACTGTAAAACTTGAATGTCTCTATATATGAGAATTTCTGGTCATATATAATCTTCTTCAGATGCTTAATCTGAAGAAGATTATATATTTTTATCCTTTCAGGATTTTAATGTTGTTTTTTTGTTTTCTACAAGTACTGATATGCACTCCTGATTTTGTTTCTTTTAAATGTTTTCTACCACTATGCTGTTACTACCTTATTTCATTTGGCATTTTACGAGAATAATTCAACTATTGAGATATAGATTGGGAGGAGGAATGGTCATAGGGAGGCAAGGAAATGAAATTTATACTGCTGCTGATAGATAATTATGTGAGACATAATTTATGTAATGGAGGGGGGCATGAGGTTCAGGAGTGCTGTATCTGGTCATAAATCAGAGAACTTAACAGTAACCATCTAGCAATGTTGCCTATGCTTGAGGAAAGTAATAATATATTCTTGATCTGGGAAATTGTCAGAAGTGCAGAACTTTCTGTAAAGAAGGGATATACATGTGGATTACAAAGCAGTTGATTATGTCAAGCTGAGGAGTCAGCTTCCAGCAGTGCCATGGCATAAGAATTTGCAGAGGAGAGATGTTGATGGTGCACGGCAAGTGGTGTCTGAAGAAAGCAATATCAGACTGGATATCCAGAATCAGAAGGGTAAATAAAGTAGGAGTTATATGGATGAACAGCATCATTCAGCAGGAGCTGCAGTACATGAGCAGTTCAAAGTATAGGCAAGAAGGGTGACCCGTGTGGTAAGAGGGCCAAAGCTAATTATGAGAGAAAGCTAGATGATGAGACCAAAAGAAATCCAGAACAGGTCTTTTTCTATTATGCAAGTAAAATTTCTATTTTTCAAATAAAAGGAGAAATGATTAGGGAAGGATGTTTAATTTGTATATATCAATGCCATAGAAAAAGATCTGATGGGAAATATTCAGTTGTTTGCTGATGATGCCAAACTGGGAAGAGCAATAGTAAATGAAATTGATGCAGAAATCCTGCAGGAGATGATTTAAATAGACTAGCAGTATGGGCAAAGGTAAATGGCTAACAGTCTAATGTGGCCAAGTGTAAGAGGATATACTCTAGGAAGAAAAAGAAAAGTTATTGTTCTCCAGTATAAGGCTTTAATGAGGCCACATGTGGATTACTGCATGCAGATCTGGTTACCCAGATTCCAGGAAGATGAAGAGGTGGTGGTGAAGATCCAGAAGCAAGTCACAAAAATTGTGGCAGGTCTATGAAATGCTCCCTATGACAATAGATTGAAGGTATTGGGCTTCAAAAACTAGCTAACAGGCAAAAAAAAGGAGACATAATGGAAGCAAAGAAGTTACTAAAGAGGTTTTACAGAATTGACACTGAAGACTTATTTTCAGTATATGGAAGGGAGAGAACAAGAGGTTATCCATGGATCGTATAAGTGTGTGGCTAGTTAGCAAGGCTGTTAGGACTAGATTGTATTGTCTGCTTGGAGAGTAGTAAATCGTGGAATGCGTTGCTAGAGGTGATTTAGAGTGGTGTCTGAGTGGCATCCTTTGCTAGTGAATGAGTTTAAAGAGAGGGGTGATAGGTATTGTGTGAATAATGTATCTCCAGCGATGAGTCTTCTGCCTCCATGGAGATATACCTATATAATAATAATAATTATTATTATTATTGTTATTTGAGATATCTAGAATTTTTATTTTCATTTTTTTTCACCTTTATCATCTGTACTAAAAAGGAATCAGAAATTCCTTTTCAGTGCACTTCCTCCATTTCTAAGCTTTTTTTCAATAGAATTCCTGATATTTATTTTCTGTGTTCTTATAAAATTCTTCCCATGTTTAGCTGCTTTTAAACACTGCTTTGTTTTCTTACTTTTTTTCTGTGTTCTCTCGGATCATAAGCTGACTAGCTTTCCAGGAACTTTTGATATGCTTCCTTCTTTTCCTTGATTGCCTCTCTAATTCCTGAGTTCAAAGAGTTTTGTTTTTCATCCTTGCAGACAAACTCATCATATTCTTCTTAGGCTGCATCAGTTTTCTTCAGTTTATCAGTGAACCTCCAGGTTCTAGTTTTCAAATTTTTGTTTTTTTCTTGAATAATATTTGTGCATTTCTACAGTTCACTTCTGAAAAGAAGTTGATTTCCTTGATTGCCTCTTTAACTTCCTGAGTTCACCAAAGAATTCTGTTTTTCATTCTTGCAGACAAACTCATCATATTCTTCTTAGGCTGAATCAGTTTTCTTCAGTTTGCCAGTGAACCTCCAGGTTCCCTCCAGTTTCCAAACTTTTGTTTTTTCTTGAATAATATTTCTATATTTCTACAGTTCACTTCTGAAAAGAAGTTGATTTCCTTGATTGCCTCTTTAACTTCCTGAGTTCACCAAAGAGTTCTGTTTTTCATCCTTGCAGACAAACTCATCA